>NW_006411426.1:11256-11918 GCF_000296735.1 Chrysochloris asiatica
CATGTAGCTAGCTCTCTGTATATGGACATTTTGGAATCGTATGCCATGAAGCTAGCTCTCTGTACATAGATATGTTGGACTGATCTGCCAAGTCTGCAGTTCTCTGTATATGATCATATTGGACTTGTCTGTCATGTGGATGACTCTCAGTACATGGAAAAGTTGGACACATCTGCCATGTAGTTATTACCCTGAATATGGACATATTGGACTGCTCTGACATGTCGCTAGCTGTCAGATTATGGACACGTTGGACAAATCTGCCATGTAGCTAGAACTCTGTATATGGAATTGTTGCACTACTCTGCCTTGTAGCTAGCTCTCTGTACATGGATATGTTGAATTGATCCGCCAAGTAGGTTGGTCTCTGTATATGAAAATATTGGACATGTTTGCCATGTAGCTAACTCTCAGCATATGGACACGTTGGACACATCTACCATGTAGATAAAACACTGTATATGGACATGTTGTACTACTCTGTATATAAACAAGTTGGACTCATCTGTCTATTACGAAGAACTCTGTATATGGAAATGTTGCACTACCCTGCCATGTGGTTAGCTCCCTGTATATGGACATTTTGGACTCGTCTGCCATGTAGCTAGCTCTCTGTACATGGATATGTTGGACTGATCTGACAAGCATGTAGCTCTCTGTAT
>NW_006411426.1:12018-12709 GCF_000296735.1 Chrysochloris asiatica
CAAGCATGTAGCTCTCTGTATATGAACATATTGGACTTGTCTGCCCTGTAGGTGGCTCTCAGTATATGTACACATTGGACACATCTGTCTTGTAGCTAGAACTCTGTATATGGATATGTTGTAATACCCTGCCATGTGGCTATCTCTCTGTATATGGACATTATGGAATCGTCTGCCATGAATCTAGCTCTCAGTATATGTTTATGTTGGATTGATCTGTTAATTAATTAGCTATCTGTATATGAACCTATTGGACTTGTCTGCTATGTAGGTGACTCTAAGTATATGTACACGTTGGACACATCCGCATGTAGGTACGGCCCTGAATATGGACATGATGGACTACTCTGCTATGTAGCTAGCTCCCAGTATATGGACACATTGGACACATTTGCCATGTAGCTAGAACTCTGTATATGGAAATGTTGCACTACAATGCCATGTAGCTAGCTCTCTGTATATGGAAATTTTGGACTCATCTACCATGTAGCTAGCTCTCTATATATGGATATGTATGACTGATCCGCAAGTAGGTAGGTTTCTGTATATGAAAATATTGAACTTGTCTGCCATATAGCTAGCTCTCATTTTATGGACACGTTGGACACAATTGCCATGTAGATAGAACTCTATATATCGAAGTGTTGCACTACTCTGCCATGTAGCTAGCTCTCTGTATATAGACAAGTTG
>NW_006411427.1:0-10925 GCF_000296735.1 Chrysochloris asiatica
CCACATGCCAGGGATTCTTGGTGTGGCACTGTAGGTTCTGCACTGGACTGCAAACCACAAAGTTGGCAGTTCAAACCCACCAGCTGCTCCTCGGACACCCTATACGGGGTGGCTATGAGTTGGAACTGACTTGATGGCACTTAACAACAACATACAATACTTTAATACTTTTAATTTCAACTAAACAACTGGAAAATGTGTACAATGAGGTTCTCGCAGGTGCAGAGCCTGTGAACCTAATGGAAAGATGCAACACAAACAGATGGTAGAATCCAATCCCACTATAAACACAGGAGGGAGCTATAAGGTTTTGAAAGATAAAGCAAATATAACGAAAAGCATTGTGCATATCAGGCCAGATGTTCAGAGAAAACAGTGAGCACTCTTCTTATTTGCTATCTTATGATACAGAGTTATTTCATTCACAATTAAGTCTGTAGGTTTTTGTTTTTGTTTTCATAGTGTTGTTCTTAAAAGAAAAAAAGAAAAGAAAAAGGCCAATTGTATCTTCTTGTCATCGGCATTCTTTTCCATCTTTGCTGGGTCCCAGCACTTACTTTGATGTGACATGCTTAATGTCATTTGATAGGATGAAAGCAGATCACTTTCTGAGAGCTGAGTGTTTCTAGGGCACTTAACCATTTGGGGAGGAATTTCTATCTCTCTGGTAGACTGTCTGCTCCCTCGAGAATTTAAAGCCTCCAAAACTCTATACAGGATCTCCACAAGTTGAAACCGAGTTGACTGTACTAAACAACACCAGCAACTAATACCTTGAGAGAAAATCTGGTGGCACAGTATTATAGCATTTGACTGCTAGCCAAAAGGTTGCAGTTAGAACACAGCAGCTGTTCCCAGGAAGAAAGATGTGACAGTTTGCTTCCATAAAGATTTCCTCCCTTGGAACCCTAGAAGGCAATGATACTCTAGCTTATAGAGTTGCTATGAATTGGAATTGACATGACAGCAGTGGGGTTCAGGTTACTAGAACTTCTATCTTCTTTGTTTTGAATTTGTTGTTAATTGCCGTGGAGTTGGTTCCGACTCATAGAGACCCTGTCTAGGGTTTCTGAGGAGCAGTTGGTATTTGAACCACCGACCTTGTGATTCAAACCAACCTTGAGGTTGAATGCTTATCCTATCCTATGGCACCACACCAGGACTCCTGGTTTTAAATAGAAGAAAAAAATTAATGCATTTCCTGAAAACCTGTCAGGAAAATAACATGAACTCTTCATCTTATCTAGCATCCTAGGTGTATTAAACAAAATAAGACGTTCTACTTGAAAATGAAAGCAACTACTCTTTAGCACTTAAGAAGCCCTGGTGGCACAGTGAGTTAAGTGTTGGGCTTCATACTTATCAGCTGCCTTATAAAAGAAAGATGAGGCTCCCTGCTCCCATAAGGATTTATAGATTCAAAATCCTGCAGGGCAGTTGTATTCTGTCCTATAGAGTCCATAGGAGTAGGAATTCACTCCAATGCAGTGGGAGTTACAATGAAAAGGACTACATATATGATTCAAATACAGGATTTAAAGCCCACAGTATTTAATAGAGTTTTCTATAATTGCCATCTAAGAGGTATGTTTTTCCAGTTGTAAAGATTAGGAAACTAAAACTTAGAAACTTAAATGAACTATGTCATCATTAAATGGATAAGCCTAGTTTCAAATGCTGTTCTGACTTTTATATTGACCATATTTATTTTAGAATTTAGTTAGAATAGGAAATGTTTGTGAACATGTGACTAGAACAATCTCAGTATTCATCATTGTTGCTGTTAAGTGCCATTGAGTTGGTTCTGACTCACAGAGACCATGTATAGGGTTTCCAAGGAGCAGCTGGTGGTTTTGAACTTCTGACCTTATGGTTAGTGGTTCAGTGCTTAACCTATAGAGTCACATCAGTACTCACACCAGTATTCGTCATAATAGACAACTATTCAGAGAGTTCTTCTGGCTTACAAAATAATCTGTGAGTTACAGACTTAAAGAAGAGTCACTGCCGTCTAAGGGTTTAAGAGTTTCAGTTGATTGTCCTAGAATATGAAATAAACTATCCAATTAACAAACAATCACAGGCAAATTAAAATGGCTTCATTCTTCTTTCTGTTCCCTCCCCATTACTCGCCAATCTCCCTCCTTCCTATTTCTTATTTCCCTTGAATATTGAGAGCCTGCTCCAGCTTCTTGAGGAAAGTAGACTCCAAGGTCCTCCAATATTGCTTAATCTTTTATTCATCCCTCAGGGGAGTGATTGAGAAAACGAAAACCCATGGAGTTTGAGAATTATCAAACTCATATAATAAGAAAGGGCTACTGGTCTTAGCCCTTTCATTATAACTAATGTGCTGTTCTCCTTCCCTAAGGGAAAGAGGTTGATTCTAATAATAAGCTCTCTAAGAATATAAAGAAATTTAAATTTGGGGAAAAAATGAATAGATTCCAGGGAGGCATACCCCATAGCCCTTAAGGAAGCTTCTTAATGGAAATGAAAAGCTGAGAGAAGCAAAAATGAGCTTAAAATCGGCCTCCAGACTAAAGCCTCTGTCAGTTTATTAGGGTCAGTTTCAAATGGCCATGTCTGGCTGTGTTTGTGAAACCTATAAACATCCTTAAAGATCAAATGACATGCTTCTCATAGATGTTTACTGAAATGAGTGTTTTATTTTTTAATACAACCCTAATAGTTCCAGGTGAATGGGAAACATGAGAGAAAAACAGTTGGACAGAACGGGATAGGAGATTTATTTTCTTTCACTATCAGGTCACTTTTAAAAGCAATATAATCCAACTGCTTTCTTCAGGGTCTCTCATGTCCCTCCATTCTCTTCCTATCTTTGTTGCTATTTTCCTGATGAAACCTACTTGGCTCCACCCTCAAGTTACTTTTCATTATCCTTTAACTCTTAGTGTACCTTTGTGCCATACTTTACAAACAAAGAGGGCATCAGTCAAACTTAAATGTGTAAAAATAGCGTGAAAGCAGTGTCTGATCTCCTCTGCATTCACGAGGGGAATAGAGGAGAACCACCATTAGCATCAGCCGTTGGCCAATTCCTATGAGGCAGACATCAGACATGCCTCTCTACCTTCTAATCTTCTTTACCAACTCTGACACCAACCACCCCTTCCACAGCACTTTCTACTCCTCTGCTGGATTCAATAATCCCTTGTTGCAGTGGCCAAACAGAACTCACAGACCATATTCAAATTAACAGGCTACAATTCAAGATCAGAAATGCTCAGGATAGACTTCTTCTGGTTAGGAACACCTCTTCTTAGCAGTGCCTGCAGGCCCACCTCTCTCTCTCTCTCTCTTAGCCATGCAGCCCCTTGGCTTCTGCTCTACTCAGGTAAGTGTTACAGAGTTCCTTTAGTGCTGCCAATAAATGCCCAACAGGCACCCCACTACACAAGCCAGTTTCCTGCCAAAAGGCACTCAGCTTTACTCTCATCACCAGCCCACCACTCTGTCTCCTGTCTTGTGCATTGGCTCTTGGTTCCGCTGTCTCTGCTACCAATGCTTCTGTGGTCTCAAGGCACTGTCTTAAGGATCTCAGAGTCCAATGGATGTACTCCCTGGGTCTTCTTTCTTGACTGTCATGAAATTTCCTCTCCTGCCACTAAAGTGCCTCATTTTAAACTTCTTATTGTTATTAGGTGTCATCAAGTCGGTACTGACTCATAGCAACCTTGTGCACAACAGAACGAAACAATGCCCAACCCTGCACTAACCTCACAATCATTGCTATGCTTGAGCCAATAGCTGATGCTGATGCTGTGCTGATGCATCTCATTGGGAGGGGGTCTTCTTTTTCACTGACCCTCCACTTTATCAAGCATAATGTCCTCCTTCAGGGACTGGTCCCTTCTGATAATATGTCCAAAATATGAAAGATGAAGTCTGGCCATTCGATGAAGTCTGGTCATTCTGACTTCTAAGGAGCATTCTGGCTGTACTTCTTACAACAGATTTGTTTGTTCTTTTGGCAGTCCATGAGACTTTTAATAGGCTCCTTCAACACTATAACTCAAATGCATTTTGAATTTAGTGGGATGGCAAAACCAACCAGTGCCCACATTGGAGTCCCATATAACCTACTTGCATGGTCCAACGCAGTCATTTGGTGGGAGGACAAAGCCATTTGGTGGGAGTACACAAACCATAGCTAGAACAGTCAGATCAAGTAATCCAGCAGCACCAAACACTGCGATGAGGTATTGGTGCTGAGCTGAAAGAAGCAAACTGATTTTATTTAATTGATCTGAGATCATATATAAGTGTTACAATTGACTTGTCAGTTCAGAAGAAGGCAAAAACACAAGTTCAATGATTCCTCTTGTACAGGGAGCTTCATTTATTTATTTACTTTCAAAATCAAGCAACAGGACAATGAACAGAATGAGTTGACTGCTTTTTCTCTGGAAATAAAAGTCCTTTTATAATGCCATGTCACCCTCTCTCTCTCACTCTCTCTTTTTTTATCGGTTATATTCTAGGGTACTGACTAGAAAAAAAAGAATACAGCAGTAACTTCTAACTCACTTCCTGATTAAGGGTCTTAGAAGCTGAATGTAATATTAAATATAAAGCAGTTCGATTCTCATATTTTATTGATGTAGTATCTTGAGATAAAGAGAAGTAAAGTACCTTTGCCATTGGTGAAAGAATCAGGCCTTAAAATGCATATAGCAATTCCATGGTATTTTCCTCACACTGTGAACTAAATTACAACCCCAATTTTTGCTTTATATTTTGTTCTTCATGAAAAGAGAATCAGGACAACAAACGGATGCATCGTCAAATCGAATTCATTTTATGACTCAGTGGAAACGAATATATTTCTTCCAAATTAGGCTCTTGAGGGATGGTGACAAAAAGCTATTAAATGCATTCCAATATTAAGGTATGTGAGACCAAAATCAACTCTGACCATAGAGCAGACTATGCTAAACGAGTAGATTCATCTTATTGACCCTTAGGAGTCAGTAAGACAAGGTCTAAGTCTTTATTTCAAATAAGAATGAACTTAGAAAGCACACCCCTGAATAGAAGCAAAGGTATGCAGAAAGGACTGGGAAGGTCCCCACAACTGCATTATATAATGTCACTAATAAAAAGGAGCTCTGGTAGCATAGTGGTTACGAATCGGGCTGCAAACCTTAAGGTCAGCAGTTCGAAACTACCAGTGGTTCCACGGGAGAAAGATGAGGCTTTCTACTCCCGTAAAGATTTACAGCCTCAGAAACCCTGTACAGGGTCGCTATGGGTCAAAACCGACTCGTTGGCACTTAACAACAACAACAATAAGATTTGACAAGTGTCTTCAGTTCATTCTATTTAAAATGAAACCACCAACAAAGTTGACTTAAAAGGTAAGCTGTAAATTCAGTAACATCATGAGATTTCAAGGCAAAAGCAAATAAAGATGCAACATAGAAATGAACAACTTTGGAAGATATTTCTTGCAAAATGAAGTACTTATATGTAAATTATCAAACAGTAGAACACAGAGGATTACTGTTGACTTCTTAATGCAGTTATTTTAATGCAAGATGGTGGTGGTGGTGGTGGTGGTTATGTGCCCTGGAGTCAGTTCCGACCCATAGTGACCCTGCACAGGGTTTCTGAGGCTATAAATCTTCACAGGAGCAGAAAGCCTCATCTTTCTCCTGCGGGACAGCTGGTAGTTTCAAACTGCTGACCCTGAGGTTAGCAGCTCGATTCGTAACCACTACGCTACCAGAGCTCCTTATAGTTGTTGTGGTTTTTGGTAAGTGGCATTGAGTTGCTTCTGGCCCATAACAACCCTTTATAGGGTTTCTGAGGAGCAGCTGGTGCTTTTGAACCACTGACCTTGCAGTTCCAACTGACCTTTCGTTCCAGCGTATTAAACACCAGGCAGCACCCATTATTTTAAAGAGGTAAGGACCTCAGATCCCACACATAAAAACGCACTGGGTTGGTGTTGACAAAAACATAGATAAGAGTTGTGTATTTTGGATGTCATGTCTTCTGGGATAGCCTGTGTAGATTTGGGAGTACAAAACCTCCGGGACTAAAATCCTCCTGCCACTTATTATATTTCATAGTGTCACATAGAATCTATCTGTGTGCTGAGAGGAAAGTGTGCTCAGTGAAGATTCAAAAACGGAAATTCACTTATGTTGCCCAAAGAATACAAGACCTTTTCCATGACTTCAGGAAAGAAAAATCAGTGATTAATAAAGGGACAGAACAGCATGGTTTCCATCAGAACATGCCACAAGCTGAAGTGACCTGAAGATGTCACTAGAGGAACACAACAGTGGCAGTCTTTCTGTGTTTAATGTCTGAGTTTCAAGCGGTTGCATTATAAAAGAGTGAATATTTTCTGTTATTAACATTTTTAGACAAGGAAGCTGCAAGCCCAGCATAGATGATTTGGGAGCAAGATCAGAACGTAATACACAGAAAGGAATCAGAAGCAGTAGGACATCCTATCCACACCTATGACTTGGCTAAGCTCTTTCATTAACTTCTAATATGAGCACATGGAATGGAATGTCTACAACTCACTGTATACTATTTCTTTGTTTCTTAATTCATTTACAATTATTGATTGATTTAATATGAAACAAGCATTAAGTTAAACATTGGCGACAGTGCCATAAATAAGACAGTTACATAAATAGTACCCTTTCCACCCTCAATATACTTATACTATGAGGTGCTGATAATAAAATATACCGTAAAGGTGGCTTTATGTATTATTTGTGAATATACTGTGGGGTTCTGCCAGTTGCTAAATATGTCTACCCTAATTATGTATCTCAGAATTATGGAAATAGCCACAACATGAGTTCAGAGACCCACTAGACCCACTGTGAGATGGACTTGGTCTTAAAATCCACAGTGGACCACAGTGACATTTTTATGAGTACTGAAATTAGTGTCAATTCAGACCTTGTGGCCAGAAAGTCCCCAAAAGTATGATAATTTTTCTCCAATGCACACTCAACCTGGTAAAAGGTTCCCTTTGGGAATGGCTCAAAGGAAGATTATTAATATAAAATTCTGGCAATATAGTCGAATCCTTCCTGTAGGGACTTGGCCTCTATTTCAATCAAGGGGTTGTGGTCTATACACTTGCTAATTCTGAGACTTTATTGAAAGACTGTGACTCTACGTTTTAGTAATTCAAGTAAGACATGTTCCCTTGACCTAGAGCACATCTGTTCCATGCCATAAGTCTATGTGAGTCAGATTACTGTCCATTTATAGTAACCATTCTTACCTTGTCTTTGGTACCTATGTGTCTAAGCCAATTATCATCATTGCACTTAGGTTTCTCAAGTCAGTGATGACAGTTCCCACTGCAATATCTGCCCTACAGAGATGAGTAAGTGGCGTAGTTGGTTATAATTGGAAGGTCAGCAGTTCAAGTCCACCAGCTGCTCTGCAGAAGAAAAATGAAGCTTTCTGCACGTATAAAGATTGACAGCCCCAGAAACCCTATGAATCAACACTGACTGGACGGCACACACCAATGCTACCACCACACAGATGAGTGGTCACATAGTTTTACAAGGATGTTGGGGCTCCTCAGTCAGGGTGGAAAGTGTGTTTTCTGTACACTCCCAGGGTGAGTGGGCAATTTTTATATGATAAATCCACTCTAACATGCAATTCTTCCTAAGCCTTTGCATACCTTCTTTTACAGTACAGCAAGGAAGTCCTGGAATTTCAGCATCATTTAGTGTAACCCACTTTTGGTCTAAGCTTCAGACAACTAACCAACCAGAGTTCTCTCTAACATCTCCAGCGGAAACATTGACTGCAGAATCTCGGTTTAGTGGACCTATGAATAAATTCAGCCTGACCAACTTTATGTTCCTTTCAACATTATTCCACTACCTTAAAATCCATTCCCATATTCCCATACCTAGAAGGGTCAGTCAAAAAAATATTGCTATAAAATCATAGGTACTTTTATTAAACACAAATACCAAAACTTTCTGAAAATACCTTCCAAATAGGTCTATACATTTGTGAAAGTGATGTTTCCATCTCTCTAACACTTCCCTGAAGAATTCTGCACTCTTCAAATTATACCATGTCCAAATGTAGTTTTATGAAGTCCTGGTGTGGTGCTGTGGGTTAATGCACTGGACTGCAAGGTTGGTTTGAAACTGCAAGGTTGGTGGTTCAAACTCAGCAGCTGCTCCTCAGATATCCTATACAGGGTCGCTATAAGTTGGAACAAACTCGATGGCACTTAACAACAACAACAATGGTAGTTTTGGCATTGTTGAGGGACTCAAATCGTGGTCCTTTGAAGTATTCTTTGAGTTTGGGGAGTAAAAGAATTCTGAAGTGGCAAGACCAGGGCTTTAGGGAGGATGGGACTAGGCTTTCCAACAAAATTTCCATAGGACAACCCTTGCTACCGTCGAATAATAAATGAGCAGGTGAACTGTTGGGGATGGAAATTTTTTTTTTTCTTGATGCAACTTTCCTGGCCTTTTTCTCACCAATGAAGTTTTCTTAAAACTTCTCCATAATGAACCCTCATGATTGTCCTTTGTCTTTTGAAAACATCTATCAAGGCAACCCTGTGGAATCTCCCAAAACAGCTGCCATAACCTTCTTAGCTGACCTCTCTGCCTTTAAAACAACTGACCCAGCAAATCCCATTAAGAGCACTGTTTAGATTGGACCTTATTTATTTATGTATTTTGAAGGCTCCCTAACAAGACTGAGAGAAGTGTTTTACTGAGAATCCACTGATCATGGAGACACATTTTGTTTGGAATGAGTATGTGCATGTATGAGCTGGAACCCTAGTAGCAATACTTTTTTATTTATCCTCATATTTCCTAAGTTTCACCTGTATAAATTAAGAAAATCCTATCTTTTTTTGAAATATAATGAACCTCCTCACGGGCCACACTTTTTACTTTACCTTTTGTGGCCTACTTAAACTTGAGTCTAATTACTAGTCTAGAAGCAAAGAGGGGTAGAAGCGGTAGGTCCTATGGATGTTTAACAATGCCTTGCAAGGCCTTTTTTTACCCTGAATTCTTAATAGACCTATATATAATGATTGCAATTTTAATTTCAAAGTGCAAGTTTCTTAATTTCTTTTTAGATAAATTATTCATGGCATAGCTAAAATTCACTGATTTCCAAATATCTGTCTCTGTTTTCCGAAGTTTCAACATGGTACCTCAGGAACAACTGCGGGAAGTAGGGTAAAACCCAAGGTTCGGGGTTTGCATCCCAAGTTCAAAGCTATATGTACAAGGGGGTGCATATTGGGACTCTGTGTAAATTCTCATCAAGAACAAAATTTTATAAAGCAACTATTATGGATAGATATCAAGAATAATTCTATTTATAATTCATTTCTTGAATGCAGTTACCAAACCAATGAGTGGATTCCGCACTTTTTCCAAAGTCTTGAAATCTACAAGAGGCAGAACAAGTAAATAGCATCCTACTGAAGAATATTTCTAGCATGGTTACCACACAGATTGCTTTGGCCTTCCTTCCAGGATTTCTTCTCCTGCCATGGTTGTTACTTTGGGGTGACCAGTCTCAAGGTGACTCATGCCAGGTTCTAAAGCACATAAATGGCCCTGTTCATGCTTACCAGAGACCTTTCAGGATGGAAATGAGAGCCAAAAGTTATGGGAAGGACTGCCTGTGATTGTGGTCTGTACATCCAAGTGTTTCCTGAAAGATGTACTAGACCAAGAGATATGAGAGGAAACAGAGAAAAGAGGGAGGACTTCTAATCCGGGCTAAGGTTTTTTCTGTTTCTTTTATGGGGCAGAGATGGCAGGGTTAACGACTACCTAGTAAAGAGTTTTACTTGCTTAATAGTGATTAACAAGACAGACAGAAACGAAAGAGAAAATGATACAATTAAGGCTTATTTGTCAATATATTGAAAGCAGACCTCCTAAACAATTCCTGCTCATGTAAAATTACATAAAAGATAGTGACAGATCCGTATATTATTATCAACAGCAGGATACTGAAATAAAGAAATATAAAAGGGTGTTGGAAATATGATTGCATTGTTCCTACAAATAAATTTTAGTATTTGGAAGGGACACTTAATGCAAAACCATATAATTTTAGAAAGTATAAAATATAGAATCTTCTTCCTCATTGCATTTTAAGACGGAAAGGCGAGTTTCTACCTGGGTCACAGTTTTCTTTATTCAGCAAGTTCTCTGATCTCCAGCTTGGTCATCTCCACCTTGAGCAAAATCATGTTGTTTAGTTTCACTATATATGTTAGTGACTAATTTCACACCTTAACCCTTGAAAATCTTATGAGCAGTATCCCTTTTCTATCTTTATTTCTCTTCCTTCTAGTATGTCCCCCAGCCATATTAACATTCACCTTTAATATTTGCATCTATCCTGCTCAAAAATCTTCAATAGATTGCATGGATCTACACATACAATCCAAACTTCTTAGTCACAATTCAAGCTTCTTTTTTTTTTTTTAAGTTGTTATTGTGGGTTTACATGGGAAAACATCAGTTTTACATTCATCCTGTCGTATTTCATTTCATTGCAATGATCACAATCCCATCCAAGCTTCATCAAATAACCACAGGTTACACCCCACAGGCCCACCCCCCAACTCCCTGCTGTCAGCACACAGCCACTCTCCCTCCCTGAGTCCAGTGTCCCCAGCTGCTCCGTCTGTCCATCTCATCATCTCTGTCTCCATCCCTGGCGTCTCTGCCTCTCTGGGTAGGATCGCACTCTCAGCTCTTCTCACTTGATGGTCCCTCTACTCCTGGGCTGCAAAATCAATCACTTCACTCCTTTTGTCAAAAAACATCTACCTCTACATTTCCTACCCTCACAGTCAGTCCTGATGACAATTATTCACTATTGTACCACAAGAGTCTTAT
>NW_006411428.1:0-1086 GCF_000296735.1 Chrysochloris asiatica
CTGGCAGCTCCCTATCAATGTTCTGCTGCAATTGATTTTTATTTATCTTCAGAAAAAAAATAGCTGTATGCAATATTAATGATTTTGATTGGTAATTTCCACATTCCATTGGATCACTTTCCTATAGACTTGGAACAAATATGGATCTCCTCCAGTCTGTTGGTCAGTAAATTCTCTTCCAATTTTATTTGCTAAATGTAAGCACTTCCAACTTTATATTGTTTGTTGAAGCATCTCAATTAGTGTTAAGGATTGAACTGTGTATCCCAAAATATGTGTCAATTTGGCTAGGTCATGTTTCCTAATTTTGTATGGTTATCCTCCATTTTGTGATCTGTTGTAATTGTCTTCCATTGTGTGACGTAGTGTAAATCCTAATCTCTATATGTTAATGTGGCAGGGTTAGGGTGGGTTGTATCTTAAATCACAATCTTACATGAGGGCATGATTCAAGTTGCTCTCTTACTCAAAATGCCTCCCTGGCTGGTCACATACTTGCCTGAGTCACAACTTTCAATATACAAGAAATACCAGAAGAGAGGCATGAGCAGAGAAGGACTGACCTGAGGACCACCAATAAAGAGCCAGAATTGGAATGCTTCGTTTGGACCTGGGGACCCTGCACTGAGAACCTCCTAGAACCAGTGGAAGATAAACGAAAAGACACATGGAGATCTCCAAGGGACAACAGGCTCACAAATGTTGAAAGAAAATGAAGACCTTCTCCCATAGTCAACAAAGACAGAAAGCCTTCCCTTCCAGGTGGCATCATGAATTCAGACTCTAGCCTCCTAAACTGTAAGAGAATACATTGTTTATTAAAGCTTTTCATTTATGGTATGTATATTATAGCAGCACTAGATAACCATTACACCAGCTATGATCTGTTCTTTTAACCAAAGATGGCATTCGTTAACGCTCTAAATATTCTGGAGGTACTGATCAGGTGTTTGACCAATGCAGACTTCAGTTATCTGGAGTGGAGATGGGAAATAGGGTATTCTAGACTCTTTTCAGAACCCAGGTGTAAATAAAATTACTGAATTTATAAAACTAATTATTATCATCTTTTATCCAAATAAAATT
>NW_006411428.1:1186-6058 GCF_000296735.1 Chrysochloris asiatica
AAGGTAGAAGAAGTGTAACAAAAAGGGGGGAATAGTTCATCTTACATTCCAGGAGTAGAGGACTGTAGGACCATCAGGAGGGAAGAGCATGAATGGAATGTGGGATCCTAACCAGAGACGCAGTAACTCCAGAGATGGAAGCAGAGAAGTAGCTGAGGACTCTGAACTCACTGGAAGAGAAAGGCTGTGAGCAGGAGCCTGGCTTATAAAATGTGCCCTTTGATTGTTTAAATGATTATATATTCCAACATGTTTTTGCATACATAAAAAAATAAAAAGAAGGAATAGAGACAAATACTGTTAACCAATGGTGCATGAAAGGAATTGTAATCATTGCAATGAAACAAAGTATGAGTGGTTGAATGCAGAACCAATGTTCTGCCATGTAAACTATCACACATTTCACAATAAAAGCTTTAAGGGAAAAAAAAATAGTAAATGGAGCCCTGGTGACATTCTAGGATAAGCATTTGACTGCTAGCGTAGTGGTTACGAAATTGGGCTGTGAACCGGAAGGTCAGCAGTTCGACACTACCAGCTGTTCCATGGGAGAAAGATGAGGCTTTACGCTCCCATAAACATTACAGTGGCCCCTGTGCAGGGTCACTATGAGTGGGAACCGACTCCACGGCACATAAACACCACCACCAGTAACCACAAGGTCGGTGGTACATCAGGTTGCTGTTAAGTCAGAATCAACTCAATGACCATGAGTTTGGTTTGGGTTTATTAGTGAATAATAACACCAGGTAGAAATTTATCCCTTAGTATGATCACCCTAGTTGTGAAGTGCTGTCAAGTCAGTTCCGACCCATAGCGACCCTGTATAGGGTTTTTGAGGAGCAGCTGGTGAGCTTGAACCACCGACCTTGCAGTTGAAACGGCTTTGTGGTCTAGCGCATTAATCCACAGCACCACACCAGGACTCCATGATCATCCTGTTGTTGTTGTTATTAAGTGCCATCGAGTCGGTTCCGACCCATAGCGACCCTGTACAGGGTTTCCGAAGCTGTAAATCTTTACGGGAGCAGAAAGCCTCATCTTTCTCCCTCGGAGCGGATGGTGGTTTCGAACTGCTGACCTTAAGGTTCACAGCCCGATTCATAACCACTATGCTACCAGAGCTCCCTTTGTTTTGTTAAGGGCCGTCAAGTCGAGTTCCGACCCATAGCGACCCTGTGTAGGGTTTCCGAGGAGCAGCTGGTGAGCTTGAACCACCGATCTGGCAGTTCAAAAAGTTTTGCAGTCTGACGCATTAACCCACAGGGCCACAGGAGACCAAAAATGCATCATTTTCCCAAAAGCAAAGTTCAGAAGCCAGCAAAGGGCAGGAAAGAAGGACAAAACCTGGTGGCACTTACCAGTAACAATCAGGCTATTAAGCGTATGTTCAGACCACCTCTGGAGGCTTCCATGATACATTGTTGGTCCTGAAACTTTGTCTAGGATTTAGCCAAGTGGTTTTCACATTATTTTTCCTGACCTGGCTAATCGCTGGCTCTTTCTTATTCCTGTAATGTTCTTCCTTCCATCTGTATTACTTTCAAATGTGATTTTCTTTTCCATTCCAAAACATTTTCATGGGTTCCACTGTACCCAATCTCCTCCTCTAGTTTAACATCTTTAACACATTCCCCTGCTTTTACCTAACTTGACAAAAACAGTTGTTAATTAGTAGCGTTATACTCCTCTTCTGGAAAGACCATTAGTTGCCTATTAGAAGGCAGCTTGCAAGTTTTTAAGACCCCAATTGCCATTCACCCAAGAAGAATATAGAATATAGTTTTTGTGAACTATGTGATGCCTAAATTTCAAAGCAGTGACTCATTCCCTCAAAATATTTGCTATGGCTATGACATTTTCAGGAGTCCTGTGAGTTAGTGCACTGGACTTCAGAGTCACTTTGAATCACAAAGTCAGCAGTTCAAGCTCACTAGCTGCTCCTCGGATACTCTATACAGGGTCACTATGGGTTGGAACTGACTAGCCAGCACTTAACAACAATAACAACAAGCTTTCAAACTTAAATTAAGTAATATACTATGTAAAGTCCTTGCAAACAACAAAGCACTTTACAAATGCTCTCTGAACTTACTGGCAAGCAAATTAGACTTGTAAAAAATGTTACCTTTAAGTAATTCTAAATGGATTCTCTTATATATCACTGATTTCATAATCTCAGATAGAGTAATATAGCCACAGCTTTTCCTAATAAGCAAAATTATTTTACATGCTACTATACATAAGACTACGCTCATAATGTAAATCTCTCTCAAACTCTTTTGGAAAAGAAGAAAAAATATCAACTTTGGATCAGCTATAAGAAAATGAATTTTATCATAAATGTGCAATGATAAACATTATTCAGTATCACTTGAAATAAGGCTGTTTTTAAGTGCATTTTCTAATGTGATTTTGTTAGACTATTTTACATACATGAAAACGTATCAGGTCAAATAATTATAAAAATAGAAAACATTTATTGAGTACTTACATCTATTAAGTCATTTAATAAGTTATAGGTAAATAATGATTTAACAACAGTTAAAGAAAGACTAGTGTAGGAAACTAGTAAATATATAAGCAATGGGAAAACATTCATAATCCATACAGCATGACTTTTAATAATTTTTGGTAAATTACTATATCCAAGAACAGACACTGTTCAGATCACTTTATAAGAACCATACATAAAATAGGTTACATTTTATTATCTGTAAAATGTCCACATATATGCTCATTTACAATTGTTTAATAAGTATAATAATACAAGGGGTTTGAAAAAGTACATGGAAAAATTCCATTATCTTTCCATTCCACTTTTCCACAGAATTTATGAAGCTTCTCATATGTCTCTTTATCTAGTTAAATAGAAATTTAGATTGATTCTATTTATTTAAATCTAAAATGAGATTTTTTTGTATTCCCTTTAGCTTCAAATTCACCTAACATAATACAATCATCTTAAAATCTGTCATTTGCAGCATGGTTTCTATGTCTTCTTCTTCCCTTGACATTTCTCTTGTTTTGATTTCTCTTTAAAGGCTTTTATTCTAAAACACCATAAAAATATATGGACACATACATATTTGTGTGTGTGTGTGTGTGTACGCACAGAGTTGCTACATTTGTATTTCCCTTGATAAGGGATAAAAATCAAATTATGACAGGAGGCTCATCACTTTCTCATCACCTATTAAGGAAGAAAGGTGGAAACACTTACTTTGGGTTGCATATGTCCATCAAACTTAAATGAAAACATTTATTACTTTACTTACAGCCAATGTCCTTCGAGTTGTCTGTTTTTTTGACATTGATGTCTGGAAAATCAAAGAGATTCAGTTTTCCACCTTCTAAGCTCCTTCTATCTTCTGAATGATGCAGGCTCAAGGGTTGCCAAATGAGATGGGTAAGGGCAGCCAAATAGGGCTTCCTAGCCAATCTAAAAATAGCTGGGGGTTGTGGGCAGATATACAGTTTTTCCCTTACTCTTATTTTTTAAGAACCTAATGCCATCTTCCTAGGCACCATAAAGATGTGCAAAATTAAAACAGTAAATATAATTATATTCTCTCTTGTCCTAGAATCTAGAGAGATGGTCAGTTAGGGAAATCTGTACAGTTTGGTAAGGAAAATATGAAAGCTATAATCTGCCTTTCTTATAGGAATATTTATATACTAAATTTTCACCTGTTTTGCAAAGGAAATGACCACAATCTGTTGAAAACAAAGTTGCCTTAGTCTTTTACTTCTCTTTGCTGGACTCCTTGAATAATAACTACTAGCACTGCATGTTTGACAATCTACCCTGTCCTCTCCTAGATTTTCTGTTATTTGGCACCGTAAAAGTCTATGCTTTACAAAGGTGCTATCATTACAGTTTCAAACATGAGTGAACTGATTTTCACAAAAGCTTGCTCAAGTCCACCCATATACATCAGAGACAAATCTTCTGTCACCAGATTCCATGTTTGTCATATGTACACACACTACTATCTTCCCAAAGTTTCAAATGGAAACTATCATTTACGGACTTAATATTAAAGGTTCCAGCTATTGAATGGCAATTCCTAAGAACCCTAAATTATAATAAATTATAATTTTGCTGAAGTACAAATTTCAATCTCACACAGGAGTAAAGTGAGGAAGCAAATAATTTACAGAGTGAGTATACTTAGCACAAGGTCTACGTGTTAAAACTTGGTTGTTATTGCTGTTGTGGTTGTTAAATGCCGTCGAGTCAATTCTGACTATTAGTGACCCTGTATAGGGTTTCCAAGGAGCAGCTAGTGGATTTGAACTGCTGACCTTGCAGCTCAAACTGACTATGTGGTCCAATGC
Source organism: Chrysochloris asiatica (assembly GCF_000296735.1). NCBI lineage: Eukaryota > Metazoa > Chordata > Mammalia > Afrosoricida > Chrysochloridae > Chrysochloris > Chrysochloris asiatica. The sequence continues at coordinate 5,528 of NW_006411428.1, forward strand.
ATTACCCTGCAGCAGCACACCAGGCCTCCTTGTTATTGCTTGTCATCTTATATTTGACAACTTTTAAGAAATAACAAAATGTTCTTTTGTTATAGCATAATAAAAGAGAATGCTGACTGCTTCAGTTGGTGATGAAAGAATAAATGGCGACGTAACAAAAACTTAAGCAACCCAATTTTAAAAATAAGCAAAGGCCCCCTCTAAAAAAGGAACACATGAGTAGACATGTAAGCTTGCTGACGACCACATTGGTCTACTGGTGAGTGGAAGAGGGGGAAAGGCAGCAACGAAGAAATGGCTGAGTTCAACCATGTTCCATAGACTCCTGTTGATGTGGAGATGAGAGAGAGAAGAGGAAGGGCTGGTTGGTCCAAAGTTTGATGAGACCTGGAGATACCTGAGCCCATGGACAAGGACATAGCCACGGATGTCTAGTGCTGAGAGTGAAGCATCCAGCTGATATGAAATGAGGGGAGACGCACAAGAATACCCAAACTTGTAGATAGTACCCATTTGACCTAGCTCTGATGG
>NW_006411428.1:10488-17024 GCF_000296735.1 Chrysochloris asiatica
TATAGATATAGATATATCAGACTGAACTTGGTTCCTAAATTGTTTTGAATAATAAATATTGGCAGAACCTTTGGAATACACATAGTCTCTCAAAGGAATTACTCTGAAAATGAATATTTAACAAATGAACAATACTCAAATGAGTGTTTAAAGTCAGTCTGATAAAAGTTAGTCCCTATCCTTTACAATGAGGAGTCCTGGTATGGTGCCCTGGGTTAATGCGCCAGACTGCAAAGTCGTTCGAATGGCAAAGTCGGCAGTTCAAGCTCACCAGTCATTCCTTGGAAACCCTATACAGGTTCACTATGGGTTACAATCGACTTGATGGCACTTAATAACAACAACAACATACTTTACCTTACAAGTCCATGTCAACCATCAGCAAAGTAATAATTTTGCCCACCTTGGCTAAAGGAGCTCTGGTAGCATAATGGTTTACACTTGGGCTGCTAACCACACTATCAGCAGGTTGAATTCACTTGGCAGACAAAAGATGAGGCTTTCTGCTCCTATAAATATTTACAGCCTCAGAAACACTATACAGGATTGCTATGAGTCAAACTAAGGCACCTGTGTCGCTAGGGTTGGTGTCAACCAGTGAGAGAAATCGGCGGAGTGGTGTGATATTCACCCCTGTTGTCCCCCTCCCCCTCAGATCCGAAAGCTTTTCCCCTTTCCCATTGGCCAAGGCGAGACCCTCTCCTCTTGTCCAATGATGAGAGCCCTGGTCAGCCAGATCTCACTCTGACGGTCACCTGAGTGCCAGGTGTTATAAACGTGCGTTATACCACTACCTTGGCAGCCTTTATCTCTGCATCTCTGGTAGCATAATGGTTACGAGCTGGGCTGCTAACTTCAAGGCCAACAGTTCGAAACTATGAACGGCTCCGCGGGAGAAAGATGAGGCTTTCTGCTCCCATAAAGATTTACAGCCTTGGAAACCTTATGCAGGGTGACTATGAGTGGGAACCGACTCCACCGCACACAGCCACCAACTGCAGCAGTCAGATTATCTTGGGGTCCTTTGGGAATAGTGAAGATGGGTGCGCACCTCCTAGTGACACCACTGGCATATATGTGTCAACAAACATACAAACACATGTGAACATATTCAGTATTACCAAAGAAGCAGCATTATCATTTTTTTAATGGAATTCAAATTTATTTCAGAAAGAGAATTGAACAAAAAAATTTGAAATATTCATAATAGCAAAACCCGAAACAATAGGATGAATGTAAAGCTAATGTTCTCCCATGTAAACTATCACATAATTCACAATAAAACATTTTTAAAAATAAAAATAAAAAGGCAGGGTGGGGCGCCATGTCCCCAGACACTCCATCCCTGAGGCACTGGGCAAAGCTGCAGGCCTGTCCCCAGTCTGTCAACCTGGCAGGGTCAGCTTCTGTTGCACTGGTACCTTGGTGACCCTCAGAGGGGTCAGCCAGGCCACATTCTGGGGAGGGGGATTAGCCTAGCTGCCCCAGAGCCCCCACTGACTTCCTGTGAAAAACAATGAATTTTATAGCAAAGTTCCCTGCCACGGCTGGTCCCAGCTGGTTTATGTGAACTGGACAAGACTAAACAGACCTTCATGTTCCCAGTATTAAACACTAAAAATGAAACAACAACAACAACAATATGGCTATCCATAAAACGGGATGGTTGCTGCTAAATGCCATCCTGTCAGGTATGGCTCATAGCCACCCTGTATAGGGTTTCTGAGGAGGACTGGTGAGTTTGAACCTACCTTGCAGTTAGCCGTCAGTGCCGCACCGTTTAGTAGTAAACAAAACTAATGAAAGTACTGGAAGATGCTAGAACCTGAGTGAACCTCAGACCTCCTAGAGTGAAGCCAGTCACAAAAGAAAATAGACTGGGTGGTCAGGTGGTGGGAGAGGAACTGGTAATTTATCTAAGAATGTGTCTAGTACTTCAGAAATTCCCTCCTGATGCTGCCTTCAAACAGTGTATCATCAACATTTTTAAGTGAAGCCAAAAAACACTAAAAGTGATCTTTCAGAACTCGGGCCAATTGAAAAATTCTTCCTATGTCACGAGTTACTTTCTGGATGGTTTTGGTCAAGTAAATCTTTCTTTTTGGAAAATTACTCATCTGAGTACCTTATGATTCCATAAACATAAAACTAACTGTAAGTTTCTTTGTATATAATTGCTATGTAAATTATAACCAATCTTGCAAGAGGATCCTTAATATTCAGTAAAATGAATGACAATTAAATTAAAATTTTTGTGGTTTTAAATTGATTTGTCATGAACATTAAATTTCAGGGCAATCTGCTAAGCATAATTATCTAATCTAGTACTATCATGTAAGACCCCAATTAGTATTATTCAATCTAGAAAAGTCGTTAGAAGTTGTAGAGCAGACTTTCAATATAAAGTAATTCCAAATGTTGCCTTTTAGGTTGCCCATATTTAAACAGTTCCTTTTAATTTTTCCCTTGCATCAATATGAATGAAATCTCTCCTTCAATGAAGTATGAATTAATCAATTAATACTTTTGGGTTAACAATGCAAAAGAATTATCATCTCCTTTCCAACCACTCACCATCAAAATATGGTTTGGACTGTATCCAAATCAGAAGAAAGAATCAAGTATATAATGACCTCATGTGGCAAGTAGTTATAACTACTTATTTAACTATGAAATAATTGCATACTTAAAACTATTTTTATAATATAATTTTTAAATTGTTATCTTTAATGCACCTTGAATACTCTCCAGTTATGGAAGAAAATAAAAAATTATCATCATAGAACAGACCTACAAAAAAACAACAGATATAAAAATGAAAGAGCTAGTCACTAAAGTAAAATGAAACTCATACTAGAAACTCAAAATATTTAGATTCTTGTTTCAACTTTGATTAAGTTTTAGATGATCTTAGTAATGACATTTGTAAAATGGTGATAATTGTTGTATACCACACACTTGTATGGCTAAATGCATGTTATAGTAGTTTATATTTATGTGGCATTTTTATCCTATTTATGGTATTTATTATTCTACATCTAAGTTTCCCATAAGCCTATCAGACTTTTTGCTAACCTCATCATAAACATGAAGCCAATACTACAGCTGTTATTGATAGGTGCCATCGAGTCAGTTCTGACCCTGTATACAACAGAAACACTGCTTGGTCCTGAGTAGTGCTCACAATCATTGCTGTGTTTGAGTCTGTAACTGCAACCACTGTGTCTATCTTCTTCAGGGTCTTCCTCTTTTTCACTAACCCTCTACTTTAACAAAGATAATGTCCTTCTCCAGGGACTGGTCCCTCCAAAGTACGTGAGACTAAATCTCACCATCCTTGCTTCTAAGTAGCATTCTGACTGAACTTCCAAGACAGACTTTTTATCTTTTGAGCAATCCCTGGTATACATACTTACTATTCTTTGTCAACACCATAATTCAAAGCTATCAATTCTTCTTTGGCCTTCCTTATTCACTGTTCCATTTCCCCATGCATATAAGGTCATTGAACATACCATGGTTTGGGTCAGGTACATCTTAGTTTTTAGGAATTAAAGAGATCTTTTTGCAACAGAATTGCCCAATGCAACATCAATTTGATTTTTGGGCTGCTGCATCCACAGGCATTGATTACAGATCCAAGCAAAACTAAAAATAACTTTTAATATTTTCTATATTTTTTATGATGTTGTGTATTGGTCCCATTGTGAGGAGTTTTGTTTTATGTTGAGGAATAATTCAGACTGAAGTTTTCGGTCTTCATCTGTAAGTGCTTCAAATCCTCATCTGTTTTAGCAAGAAGGCTGTGTCATCGGCACATCTCAGGTTGTTAGTGAGTCTTCCTCCAGTCCTGATGCTACATTCTTCATATAGTCCACCTTCTCAGATTATCTTCTCAGTATACAAATTGACTTAGTATTGTGAAAGGAAACAACCCTGATGCACACATTCCACATTCTGATTATTAATGGATGTTACTATAGCACAAATAGTTAATTTGACTTACCATCACTTATTCTGTCTTAATAGATATTGATTGGTATAATATTTTTATGCCAGACATAGAATTAAAATTAGATACATCAGAGTAGCCATATCACTAAAAAACCTCATTAAAGGCAGTCACAATTTTTATGTAAAATGATATCAATATTTATCTATTAAAATTCTGAGAAATCAGAACTTGGCCTCAATCGTACAATTCCTGAACCCAAACCAAATTCTCATCCTAAGAACATCAACACCCAAACAATTATGGGGCTACAGTCACAATGATCTTCAAAAAGCAATGACAATAGGCAAAACTAAAATAACAACCCCTTTCTTTAATTTATTCCTGGAAATCTTGTCACTGAGTAAAGATTTCTTATTTAAAAAATTTAGTTTAATATTAATGGAAAACATGATACATCTCATGCAAAACAAAACAAAGTCCTCCACTGCCATCAGGTTGAGTGTGGCTCACAACAACGCTATAGGACAGAATTGAACTGTTCCTTAAGACATACAAGACTGTAACTCTTTATGGGAGCAGACAGTCTCATCTTTCTTCCACAGAGCAACTGATAGATTTGAACCACTGATGTTTCTGTCAGTAGTCCAACAATTAAACCACTTTGCCACCAGAGCTCCATCCATCCCATACCAAGATAACAAAAAATTCTATCAATTGTAAAATAAAGCAAATTTATACACAATAAGCAAGAATTTCAAAGTGAATATAGATTACACATTAAACATATTATAAATGTTTATTGCCAATATAAATGACCCTAGATTAAAACAATGGGGTTCTAGCAGTAAACAGGTACTGCTCCCGTAACACTGAGCTAGTTAGCTAGTTTTTGTAAAGTCTTACTTCATCATTTATATGGGAAATCATACTTATCACAGTTTGAAATTATTAGAGTAATTAAGTGAAATGATGTTTAAAGCATTTCCAAACACTGCTGTCAAAACAAAACTAAACCAAAGAGGTTTTTGTACTTGCCAAGTAGGAAGAGAAAATTTGATGGATATCAGGTAGTCATTGCTGAAGGAGAGATATAAAGGAATCATTCTGTGGAAGGTACATTCTGCTTTCTTCATTGTTTTTTCCCTCACCCTTTTGTAGACACGTAGTTATCTTGCACTCAAATTGAACTTAAAAATTAAATAATAGCATAGAAATTAACTTCAGGGAACTTCAAAGCACATAGAAATAACATCTGCACATGACAAATTGGGATCTTAGAAGATGTGCTCTCTTCATTCTTCTCAGTTGACATAAACAGCCAGAACCCACAGCTGTCAAATAGATTTCAACTCACAGCAGCCTTGTAGGAGAACAGGCCCATAGATTTTCAAAGCTGATTTAATGGACGTGGACTGCCACATCTTTCTCCCACAGAATTTCAGGTGGGTTTCAATCATCGACATTTTAATTAACGGCCCAATACTTTAGCCACTGTGCTAACTGGGCTCCTTTTAATTTTCGTGGGCACAGCAAACTAATCTGGTACATAGTTCAAATGTGTTTGAAATTACAATCTTTGTTTAGAAATTGCAAAGTCAACTAAGTATATTTTTGTCTGGAATTAATTATACTGCCTAAATATTACTTTTTAATATAAACATACTTCATATATTTTGAGGTGGGATTGTCTTTATACCTAAAAGGAAAAGAAGAAAGTGGTTTTCTGAGTGGTGACATTATTGTTCTTAGGTACCATAGAGTAGGTTCCAACTCACAGAGACCCAAGACACAGCAGAAGAAAACAGTAGCCAGTCCTGCACCATCCTCACAACCATGATGCTTGAGCCATTGTTTCAGCCACTGTGTCAATCCATCTCTTTTGGAGTCTTTCCTCTTTTTCTCTGCCCCTCCATTTACAAAGCATTATGTACTTCTTTTGAGGCTAGTTCCTCCTGATGACATGTCCAACAGGTGAGAGATGAAGTCTCACCATACTTACTTCTAAGGAGCATTCTGGCTGTACTTCTTCCAGCAAAGATGTATTTGTTCTTTCGGCAGTGCATGGTATTTCCAATATTTTGCTCCAACACCATAATTCAAATGTATAAATTTTTCTAGGATCTTCCTTATTTATTGCCCAACTTTCCACATGAATATGAGGCAATTGAAATGTCACGACTTGGGTCAGAAGCACATTACTCCTCATACTGACATAATTTCTCTTTAAAATTTTAAACATGTCTTTTTCAGTAGATGTGCCTAATGCAATAATGCAATTTGATTCCTTCACTGCTGCTTCCAGGGGCACTGATTATGGGTCCAAATACAATGAAATAAAAACACAACTTCAATGTTTACTCTTTATATTGAAGTGTAATCCATATTGCAAGATGTTATCTTTGATCTTCAACAATAAGACTGTGGCCAGCAGTGTAACAAGACCTGGGGACTCTTGGGCCCAGAGTCAGTGACATAGCCACAGAGGACAAGAGTGGAGAGTGAAGCATCCAGCTGATAAGAAGAGAGGGCATATGCACAAGAACACCCACACTTGCAGATAATACCCACTTGACCTGGCTTC
>NW_006411428.1:17124-17981 GCF_000296735.1 Chrysochloris asiatica
CATGGACAAGGACATAGCCACGGATGTCTAGTGCTGAGAGTGAAGCATCCAGCTGATATGAAATGAGGGGAGACGCACAAGAATACCCAAACTTGTAGATAGTACCCATTTGACCTAGCTCTGATGGATTGATAATCAGAACTTGACTACAGGAAGATTAAAAAACAGAAAACAATTTTTGATAATAGAAACTAGGGTAAATTGCTACAATTTGATGAAGTTGACCTATACTCATGGAGGTAGTAGCTCTAAATACCAACAGAGAGGGTAGGAGTCTTCACATCAAGTATCAATGCTATCCCCTCTGTACACAGGGTAGATAGGGACAGGCAACTTAGACATTGACTACCTATAATGAGGGGGCAATAAAGGCACGAAGTGACTGGCTTACAAGGTCTCAAGAGGGTGTTTAGTTTACGAGTGTGGGGGGATGATAGAGTCCCCACTGAATTGTTTTCATTTTGTGTAGATGGATCTGGTAAAAGGAGATGCGGATAAGATTCATATGATTCAGTAGTGAGTAATTGTTATCATGACTAATTACGACTGTCTAATTGTGAAGGTAAAAGTCTTATAACAAAAACAGGGGAGTAGTTAATCTTATAGTCCAGAAACAGAGCACCCTAGAACAATCAAAGGAGAAGAGCACATGCGGAATGCGGGACCTTACCCAAAGGTGCAGCAACACCAGAAACGGAGGCAGAGATGGGGATATGAAGAGAGGGAGCAGCTGAGGACTCTAGATTCATGGAAAGAGAGGGACTGAGAGCTGGTGGCCTGGAGGCAGACTTGCAGAATGTGCCCTTTGGTGGTATAAATTATTATATATATGTGTGAGTGTTTAAAAAAAAAAAAAA
>NW_006411428.1:18081-19102 GCF_000296735.1 Chrysochloris asiatica
AAGTATATGATTTGTTGAATGTAAAGCTGATGATCTGCCCTGTAAATTTTCACTCAATTCACAATAAAATTAAATAAAAAAATAAATAAGTAAGCAAAGGACTTGGACAATTCACATATAGAATATTCAAATGCCCAACAAGCACCATTACCCATTACCTGCTGTCAAAGATCTGATTCTGACTCATAGCAACCCGACAAGACAGAGTATGAATTTCCCCATATGGTTTACTAGGCTACAATTTTTATAGAAACAGAGTGCCATATCTTTCATCCACGGAGTGGCTGGTGTTTTAGAACTGACAGCTTTCATTTAGCAGCCCAGCACTTAACCACTGCACCACCAGAGATACTTCAGTAGCCATTATTGTTATTAGTACCATATGGTAGTGGTGGTGTGCCATGGAATCGGTTCTGACTCATAGCAACCCTGTATAAATTTTCCGAGTTTGTTAATCTTTATGGGAGCAGAAAATCTCATCTTTCTCCCACAGAACCGCTCATAGTTTTGAACTGTTAACCATAAGATGAATAGTCTGACTCGTAACCACTACACTACCAGAGTTCCTTATAGATGGTTTACAATCATGTGAGCTTGTTACAATAGAATTAAACGCTATCCATTCATGCATCCTTTTCACAATCTTTGTTATATTTGAGCTCATTGTTGCAACTACTGTTATCAATCCATCTTGTTCAGGAACTTCTCTTTTCAACCCAACACTTTATTTTATCAAGCATGCTGTCCTTTTTCAGGGACTAGTCCTTCATGATGATATGTCCAAAGTACATGAAACAAAGTTTCATAATCCTCACTTCTAAGGAACATTCTGGCTGCACTTCCTCCAAGACAGATTTGTTTGTTCTTCCTGTTTGTCCATGGTATTTTCAATATTATTTTCCAAAACAATAATTCAAGTGCATCAATTCGTTTCCAGCTTTCACACGCATATGTTGTTGTTAAGTTCCATCGAGTCAATCCTGACTCATAGCAACTCTGTTTTAGGGTTTCCAAGGAGCAG
>NW_006411428.1:25393-25902 GCF_000296735.1 Chrysochloris asiatica
TGCCCTTTGTCACCACTCCTATTCAATATTGTGCTTGAAGTGTTAGCAAGAACTATACGGCAAGACAGGGACATTAAAGGCATCCAAATTGGCAAAGAGGAAGTAAAACTCTCTCTATTTGCAGATGATATGATCCTATACATAGAAAACCTCAAAGGCTCAATAAAAAAGCTACTAGACTTTATTGGGGCCGCACCTGACAACAACAACAAAGACTTTATTGGAAGATCCAGCAAAGTGCAAGATATAATATCAACATACAAACATCAGCTGGATTCCTCTATACCAAAAATGACAACATTGAAAGGGACATTAGGAAAGCAATACCATTTACAATAGCCACCCAAAGGATGAAATATCTAGGAATAAATATAACCAGAGAAACAAAGGACAAATACAAAGATAACTACAAAACACTACTGCAAGTAACGAAAACAGACTTATAAAAATGGAAGAATGCACCATGCTCCTGAATAGGAAGACTTAACATTGTGAAAATGTCAATACTG
>NW_006411429.1:0-2745 GCF_000296735.1 Chrysochloris asiatica
TGCCAACAGAACCAGCAGATCAGTGTTGGAAGAAGTGCTTCCAGAATGCTCCTTAGAGGACAAGATGGCCAAGCTTTGTCTCTCATATTTCAGACATATTGTCAGGAGGGAACAGTCATTGGAGAAGGATACCATGTTTGGTACGGTGGACGGTCAGAGAAAAGAGGAAGATCCCCAGTGAGATTGATTGGTCAAGTGGCAGCATCAATGGACTCAAGTGTGGCAACAGTAGTGAAGTTGGCCCAAGATCGGGCAGTGTTTCATTCTGCTGTGCATAAGGTCACTATGAGTCAGTATGGACTCGATGGCACCTAACAACAACACAACAAGTTGTAAAATATAACAACTTAATTTTCATTTAAGAAAAATGAATCGCAGGAATAGAATTTCTTGTGCCAAGAGTTCCTAGGTTTCGGTTGTTTTGGCCCCTTTCTGGATACATTAAGGCAATACCTTACTTCCTTTCTGGAATCTTTCACTTTTCACTTCCTGGCAGCATAGGTGGTCATTAACTATAACTGACTTATCAGTAACAAAGGCTTAGTCCTGTCTGTTTTAGGAATCATCTGTCTCAATTCAAACTGCTTAAAGTTTGCTCATAATAATATTTGTTTTTGGCTTGTCAGCTTGGCAAAGAATAAAAATATAGATAATACCCAGTGCAATGATTAATAAATAATATGTGTCAATTTGGCTAGTTTATCAGGCCAAACTGTAATCTCCGTCCATTTTTTAATCTGATGTGAGTATGTAATCAGTTGAATGAATTATTTTGGGAGTGTGGCCTGCCTACATTATATAAATAAATGTTCTAACAAAGTGTGCTGTTTTCTTGACCCTGCAGTCTTCTCATTGTCTGAACTCCTGTTCTTGGGACATATGCCTGCATAAGTCTCTGACCTGCTGCATGACCTGCACAATTGTATTCTTCAGCTCCTATATAACAACATAAGCCAGCAGAGATCTTCAGCCAGTCCCACCATTGTGTGAGTCATTTCCTTGAAGGAAATTTCTTTCTCTATATATTTATATATGTTTCATTGGCTTTGCTCTAATAGAGAACCCAGTGTTGGCAAGAGGATGAGAAACACAATCTCATGAATTGCTATTAGAAATGTAAACTGATGTAGCTATTTAGAACTAAGCATCAATGGTTAGAATATGCATGCTGTTGAGGAGACTTCCAGAATAACGTCATGAGAACTGTCATATAAAATATTGTTAGTGTGGATGGTATTTATGTGCCTTCACATAAGTTCCGACTCATAACAACCTTGTATAGGGTTTCTGAGGCTGTAAATCTTTATGGGAGAAGAAAACCTCATCTTTCTCCCGCGGAGCAGCTGGTAGTTTCGAACCGCTGACCTTAAGGTTCGCAGCCCTATTTGTATGGTTTCCAAGGAGCAACTGGTGAGCTTGAACCTCCAACCTTGCAGTTCAAGTGGCTTTGCAGTCTGGCTCATTAACCCACAGTACCACACCAGGACTCTACACACATAAATAAGGTGACATTTTATCAAAACCTTGATTGAGTGGGAACAAACTAGATGAAGGTAAGTAAAAGAATATCCTAAGCAGTGAAAATACTATGCAAGAAACGAACAAGACACTTTAGAAAACTCACAGATAACCAAAATAGGTTGGGTAGTGTTGGAGAGAAAGAAAAGAGCCTAATCATGTAGATTTTTGTGAAGTATATTAAAAGTAATAGAACCCTGGTGGTGTGGTGGGGTACATGTTGCATTGATAACTGCAGGGTTGGCAGTTCAAATCCATGACTCACTCCATAGGAGAAATAGGAAGTTTTCTGCTCCCATAAATATTTAAAGCCTCAGAAACCCTGTCCAGGATCACTATGAGTCAGACAGCACACAACAACAACCCTGCTTCTAGCTTCTCCATGTCAATAACTTCCAAACCAAGCATGCCTGAATCTTCACTACACATAAAGTTTTCCCATTTATGCTACATTTGAGTCTCTGCTAAACACAAGTGGTGGTGGCTGATTCTGTTTCTTTAATACAGTCTGAATATATAGCATTTGTTTATTCTCATTTTGGGGGTTTCTGGGTTTTTTTTTGTTGTTTGTCTCCCCCCCCACACACACACACCCAGTCTGTGTATGTATCCATGTGTGTACATGTAGTTCACTGTTATTGCAGGATTGTGTAAGTAACAGTATTTTTCTTGAAGATAAATAATCGTGGGAAAATGAAGAAAGAACATCATAAGCAGAAGTGTAGCAACATGTGAAACGCTGTCATAGCTTGATGCACAGGAAGAGATAAAGAATGGGTTGTCCTTATATTAATAGTAATAACAATGCTGTTGCTACTGTTGCTATGGTTAGGTACCACTGAGTCAGTTCCAACATATAGCAACCCTTTGCACAGCAGAATGAAATGCTGCCAAGTCCTAAACCCTCCTCACAATTGTTCTTATGCTTAAATCAAAAGTTGCAGCCACTACATTAACCCATCTTATTAAGGGTCTTTCTCTTTCTCATTTACTCTCTCTATTAAGCATGATATTTTTCTCCAGGGACTGGTACTTCCTGAGAACATGTACATAGTATGTGAGATGAGGTCTTACCAGTATCTTTTTCAAAGAGCATTCTAACTGTACTTCTTCCAAGGCATATTTATTCTTCTGGCAGTTCACAATACATACACACATTATCACCAGTACCATAATTCAAATACATGAATACTTCTTAGGTCTTCCTTCTTCACTGTCTAGATTTCA
>NW_006411429.1:3360-4413 GCF_000296735.1 Chrysochloris asiatica
ATTTATCATGATGCTGGTTGTTGGTTCAGTTGTGAGGAGTTTTTATTTCTTTTTGTTAAACTACAATTCATACCAAAGTCTGTAGTCTTTGATTTTCATCAATTACTTCGTGTCTTCCTTTAGCAAGAACGGTTGCATCAACTGCATATGGCAGGTTGCTAATGAGTCTTCCTCCAATCCTGATGTTGATTTCTTCTTTATATACTTCAGCTTCTCAAATTATTTGCTCAACATACTGCTTGATGGATATACCTTGCATTCAAGAAGCTGAACGAACTCCAGATGTTACTTTGGATACATCTAGATCTGGGGTATGTTCTGGGGGATATTGTCATGTGCATTAATCTCAGATTGTTGCTTGCTGTTGTGGGTTCTCTGTTCAAGAGCTCCTCAAAACTGAAGGCCGGCATTAGCCAAGACTCCCATATTTCTTTATATATAATATAGAGTTTGGCAATAAAGATGAACATGTGGGACAGATATAAGAAATATTTATAATTTCACCTAATAAAGGTATAAATTACAAGCCTAGTAAATCAACTAAAAGTAAATATGAGGGTTTAGTAATTTAAATGAATGAGATGGCAATAGGCATATTTTATAGTGCAGTGCCTGATATATATAATAAGCATGTGATACATTTAATGTATTTATATTCGTATTAAGCTTTGTAATTATTTTTCAACTTTTCAGAACACAACAGAAACATTTAAAAATGGGAAGAATTAAAGAGTTTATTCTTTTGGGGTATTGATTTATTTACTCATTAAGTTTATCAAATATTTCTTGACAGCTTATTGTAGTCATTGAGACCTTATGTATTTATCAGAAAATCACAATCTAATGCAGAGAGTCAAAAAATAAGCAAATATTGATCACTAAATAAGGGGACTAGAGGGGAAAAAACAGCAGTGAAGTTGAGAGCTAAGTCTGACCACATTCAATAGACTCTGTGAACCCAGGTGGAGATCTGGATGGCCAGTAGTATGGCAAGCCCCGGGGACTCCTTGGCCCAGAGGCAGTGACATGACCACAGAGGACTAGAGTGAAGAG
>NW_006411430.1:0-632 GCF_000296735.1 Chrysochloris asiatica
CAGTGTTCCCATGTTCTGTTCGAACAACTGCCTCTTGGCCCATATACAGATTCCTCATGAGCACAATTAAGTGTTCCGGAATACTCATACTTCGCAATGTTGTCCATAGCTTGTCATGATTCACACAATCGAAAGAATTTTCATAGTCAGTAAAGCACAGGTAAACATCTTTATGATATTCTCTGCTTTCAGCCAATATCCATCGAACATCAGCAATGATATCCCTCATTCCACGTCCTTTTCTGAATCTGGCTTGAACCTCTGGAAATTCTCTGTCAATGTATGCTTGTAGTCATTTCTGTACTAACTTTAGTAAAACTTTAATTGCATGGAATATCAAAGAGATTGTCCGATGATTTCCACATTCCATTGGGTCACCTCTCTTTGGAATGGGCACAAATACAGATCTCTTCCAAATCAGTTAGCCAAATAGTTGTCTTCCAAATTTCTTGGCATAGAGGAGTGAGTGCCTCCGCCTCACTTTCTTGTCTATTCTGTACCTCAGATGATCTCTAAATTCAGGTGGGATATATTCAAGGTCATATTATGGCTCTCGTGGACTTGTTTTAATTTTCTTCAGCTTCAGTTTGAATTTGCATATGAGCAATTGATGGTCTGTTCCACAATCTGCC
>NW_006411430.1:2332-4802 GCF_000296735.1 Chrysochloris asiatica
ATGTGAAGGTGCCTGAATGTCTGGAAAATTACGTATGTTAGCTGTACCTTGTCTTAGTCCCTCCCAGCTTGGTGTGAAGCTCCTCCCCTAAATAAAACAGAGGCGCAGACTGACCCAGGTGTGCATTACGGGCATGCGTTAAGAATGTGCATTACAGCCTGGAGGGCGTGTTATACGGCTGAACAGGCATGCGTGGCTGACCAGCTAGCTAAGGGAACGTACTGCCCGCATAGCTAAGATGTTTGCTATGCGGAATCTTACTGCCCTCATGGCCAATATGTTCACCACGCCGGATCTGCCGGACGCCAGTAATGCATCCACTCTGGTTTCAGGGTGTCTCTTTGTCTCTCTTGTGTCTCTGTGTCTCTTTTGCTATCCCTATCGCTGCCAGATATCCCCTCCTCGTGAACCAAACACTCGTGTCTAGGCAGGTCTCTGACATAAATGGCGCCGAATCAATCACATTAGGGGTAATTTAATTAAGTATAGCAAGCTTTGACCAAATATAGCAGAATAATTTTTTTTTAAGCTTTTATTGTCAATTGAGTCATACTTTACAGAGTAGATCATCAGTTTTGCACTCAACCAATTATTCTTTGTTTCATTGCAATGATTACAACCCCCTCCATGTGGCATCAGTTAACAGTATTTATCTCTATTTCCTCTTTTTTTTCTTTTTTGATGTACACAAAACGCACAGAAAATATATATTCATTTAAATGACACATTTGGCAAGCCAGCCTCCTGCCCTCGGGCACACATGCTTTCTCTTCTCATTCCTTGGGACTGGAGTCCTCAGCTGCTCTATCTCTCTATGCCATCACCTCTGCTTCTCTCTCTGATGTCTCTGCTTCTCTGGTTAGGATCCCATGCTCTGCTCCACTCATGCTCTTTCCTCTTGATGGTCCTAGGATCCTCTGTTCCTGGAATGAAAGATTAACTATTTCCCTCTTTTTGTTTCATATCTTCTATCTTTAAAATTGTGACAATGGCAATTAGTCATGATGACAATTACTTACCATTGAATCAGAAGAATCCCACTCCACCCTCCCCATTCCCTTTCACCAGATCCGACTAAATAAGAGGGAAAGTATTCAATGGGGATTCTACCCTACCCGCCTTTCTCTGAAACTAAGTCCACTATTGAAAATTTGTAAGCCAGCCACTTCATGCCTTTATAGTCCCCCATTTTTGGTAGCCGATGTCTAAGTTGCCCATCCCTATCAACCCTGTGTACTGAGAGGATAGGCTTAATCCTTGGTGTGGAGACTCCTTCCCTCTCAGTTGGAATTGTGAGCAACTACATCCATAAGAGGTTCAAGCTGGATTCAGAAGAGGATGTGGGATGAGGAATATCATTGCTGATGTCTGATGGATCTTGGCTGAAAGCAGAGAATACCAGAAAGATGTTTACCTGTCTTTCATTGACTATACAAAGGCTTTCAATTGTGTGTATCATGACAAGCTATGGACAACATTGCGAAGTATGAGTATTCTGGAACACTTAATTGTGCTCCTGAGGATCCTGTGCATAGACCAAGAGGCAGTTGTTCAAAAAGAACATGGAAACACTGAATGGTTTAAAATTAGGAAAGGTGTGTGACAGGGTTGTATTCTTTCACCATACTTATACAATCTGTATGCTGAATAAATAATCCGAGAAGCTGGATTATATGAAGAAAATCGTACCATCAGGATCGGGGGACCTGCAATATGCATATGATGCAACCTTGCTCGCTGAAAGTGAAGAGTACTTAAAATACTTACTGATGAAGATCAAAGACCACAGCCTTCAGTATGGGTTGCATCTCAATGTAAAAAAAACCAAAATTCCTGACCATTGGACCAATAAAGAACATCCATATAAATGGAGAAAAGATTAAAGTTGTCAAAGATTTCATTTTGCTTGAATCAACCTTCAACACTCATGGAAGCAGCAGTCAAGAAATCAAAGGACAAACCTCTCTGGAAAGCAATATGGCGCTTCCTCAGAAAGTTGTGAATAGAAATACCTTATGATCCAGCAATTCCTCTACTTGGTAATTACCCACAAGAAAAATGAGCCACAACACAAGAAGATATATGCATACCAATGTTCATAGCTGCACTATTTATAATAGCAAAAAGATGGAGACAGCCAACGTGCCCATCAACTGCATAATGGATAAACAAACTGTGGTACATACAGACAATGGAATATTATCCTATCTTGAAAAATAACAAGGAAGCTGCATGCCACCACCTAACATGGATGAAACTTAAGGACATTATGTTGAGTGAAATTAGTCAGTCACAAAAGGAGAAATACTGCATAGGACCACTACTGTAAAAGATTAAGAAAAAATCCCATACTAATCCACTAAAGTGGATTCTTTGTTGATTGCTGGGATGTAGGGGTGGGGTGAGAGGAGGGAAGGGAAGGTGGAGCACAGGGCAGAGAATAGACACAGGATAGTTTGGGTGCTGGGGA
>NW_006411430.1:5893-7506 GCF_000296735.1 Chrysochloris asiatica
AATAAAATGCAGATAGGTCTTTTGTGACACAATAGTGAATAATTGTTATCAGGACTGATTGTGACGGTTGGAAATGTAAAGGTAGACGTTTTATAGCAAGGAGGGGAGTGATTAACTTTTCAGTCTAGGAGCGGAGATCCTTAGGACCATCAATGGAGAAGAGCAGAGAGTGGGACCTTACCCAGAGAAACAGTGATGCCAGAGATGGAGGCAGAGATGATGACATGGAGAAATGGAGCAGCTGGGGATTTGAGATCCAGAGAGGGAGAGGGGATGTGGGTTGATGACCAGGTGGGGGAGGGGGGGAGCATGGCAGGCTTGCAGGCAACTCTTTGGTTGGTAGATGATGATGCATGGAGGGGAGTGTAACTATGGCAATGAAACAATATACAATACAATGAATGTGAAACTAATGTTCTCCCATGTAAACTATCACATAATTCACAATAAAACATTTATTTAAAAAAATCAAAGGACATATTGCATTAGGCAAATCTGCTGCACAAGGCTTCTTTCAGGTGTTCAAGAGCAAAGATGTCAGTTTGAGGACTAAAGTGCATCTGACCCAAGCCATGATATTTTCAATAACCTCATATGCATGCAAAAGTTGGATAGTGAATAACGAAGACCGTAGAAGAATTGATGCATTTGAGTTACGGTGTTGGAGGAGAATACTGAAAGTACCATGGACTGCCAAAAGAACAAATACATTTATGTTGGAAGAAGGATAGCCAGAGTACTCCTTGGAAGCCAGGATAGCCAGACTTTGTCTCTCATACTTTGAACATATTGTCAGTCACTGGAGAAGGATATCATGTTTGTTTGGTAAAGTGGAGGGTCAGAGAAAAAGAGGAAGACCCCCAGTGAGATCGTTTGGCACAGTGGCAGCATCAATGGGCTTAGGTGAACCAATGACTGTGAGGTTGGTCCAGGACCGGGCAGTGTTTCATTCCATTGTGCATAGGGTCGCTATGAATTGGTACTGACTCAATGGCACCTGACAACAACAGCAGCAACAAAAATATCCATAAGCAAGGTCAAGTTAATCAAATTGTAGCAATTTACACCTGCTACCTGTATCAAACTCCTTTATCTTCCTTCCTCTTCAAGTTCTACTCTGGAGTCCAGGTGTGGTGCTGTGGGTTGCACTGGACTGCAAAGTCAGTTTGAACCACAAGGTTGGCAGTTCAAGCTCACTAGCTACTCCTCAGAAACCCCATACAGGGTTGATATGGGTCACAAATGACTCTACGGTACTTAACAACAACAACAAAGTCAAGTTCTGATCAAGAAGCTAGCCAACCTATTTGACCTAGCCTCAATGGCTTAATAATCAGAACTCGAATAGAGGAAGATAAAAACAACAACAAGTCAGCAATAGCACAGAATACCAGGCAAAGCAGAGCCAGGGAAGAGCTCCAAAACAGATAAACATTAAACATGTCCAAGAAGCAAAAGCAGATGACCGTATCAGCTCATGTCCAGAAAAAAGATAAAATGTCTGAGACAAATGACCTAGAAGTAGACCTGGACTCCATTCTGGAAGGAGGGCAGGCCTTGGAAATGCCTGAGATAGAATTCAAAAAAATGATTATAAAATGTTTCAAAACACT
>NW_006411430.1:11206-11826 GCF_000296735.1 Chrysochloris asiatica
GGCATTTGACAAAATCCAACATCCATCCCTGATAAAAACACTCAGCAAAATAGGAATTGAAGGGAAATTCCTCAACATAATAAACAGCATATATACAAAACCAACAGCCTACATTACTCTCAATGGGGAGAAACTGAAAGCCTTCCCTCTGTGAACAGAAACCAGACAAGGATGCCTTTTGTCACCACTCCTATTCAATATTGTGCTGGAAGTCTTAGCAAGAGCTATACGGCAAGACTGGCAAATTAAAGCCATCCAAATTGGCAAAGAGGAAGTAAACTCTCCCTCTTTGCAGACGATATGATCCCATACGTAGAAAACCCCAAAGACTCAGTAAAAAAAGCTATTAGACCTCATTGGAAGATTCAACAAAGTGGCAGGGTATAAGATCAACATACAAAAATCAGTTGGATTCCTCTATACCAAAAACGACAGCATTGAAAAGGACATTAGCAAAGTAATACTATTTATAATAGCCACCCAAAGGATGAAGTATCTTGGAAAAATGTAACCAGAGAAACAAAAGACTACAAGAAACCAAAAGAGACTTACAAAAATGGAAGAATGTACCATGCTCCTGGATAGGAAGACTTAACATTGTGAAAATGTCAATACTGCCC
>NW_006411431.1:0-10949 GCF_000296735.1 Chrysochloris asiatica
ATGAGAGCCAAAATATGACCTTGAATATATCCCACCTAACTTTAGACATTATCTGTTCATTAGACATAGACCAAGAGGCAGTTGTTCAAATAAAACAAGGGAACTAAGAATGGTTTGAAATAAGCCAAAGTAAGTGCCATGGTTGTATTCTTTAACCATGCTTATTCAATTCAATGAATTAGACAATAAAGACCGGCGGTTAGAAGAGTTGTGGAATGACATCAGGAACATCATGCAGGAAGAAAGTAAAAGGTCATTAAGAAGACAAGAAAGAAGGAAAAGATCAAAATGGATATCAGAAGAGACTCTGAAACTTTCTCTCCAACATAGAGATGCTACAGCAAATGGAGGATGTGAGGAGGTACAAGAGCTTCAAAGGTCAGCTAGTGAAGACACAGTCAAATATTATAATGGAATATGCAAAGACCTGGAGTTAGAAAACCAAAAAGGGAGAACACGCTCAGCATTTCTCAAGTTGAGGGAACTGATGAAAGCATTCAAGCCTCAGTACCTAATGTGGTATTATAGGATTTTATGGGCAAAATATTGAATGATACAGAAAGCATCCAAAGAAGATAGAAAGAATATAGAGTCACTGTACCAAAAAGAAACAGTTTATGTTCAGTCATTTCAAGAGGTAGCATATGTTCAAGAGCGAATGATGCTGAAAGAAGTCCAGTGATGCCTTAAAGTCATTGGCAAAGAACAAGCAAAGGGAGGAAATGGATTACAAATTGAAATCTTTCAATAAATTGATGTGGCACTGGAGGCACTCACCCAAGAAATTTGGATGACAACTACCTGGTTAACGGACTGGAAAAGATCTGTATTTGTGCCTATACCAAAGAAAGGTGACTCAATGGAATGTGGAAATCATTGGACAATATCATTGATATTCCATGCGAGTGACGTTTTACTAAAGAAAATACAAAACTGGTTGCAACCACACATTGACAGAGAACTTCCAGAGGTTCAAGCCAGAACCAGAATATATATCATTGCTGATACCAGATGGTTTTTCCTAAAAGCTGAAAATACCAGAAAGATGTTTGCTTGTGCTTTATTGACTACGCAAAGGCTTTTGATTATGTAAATTGTGACAAACTATGGACATCATTGTGAAATATGAGTATTCTAGAACACTTAATTGTGCTCATGAGGAACCTGTACATAGATCAAGAGTCAGCTGTTCAAATAGAACAAGGAAACACCGAATGGTTTGAAATTAGACAAAGTGTACACCTGGGTTGTATTCTTTCACCATGCTTATTCAAACTGTATGCTAAACACATAATCTGAGAACCTGGATTAGCTGAAGAAAAATGTGTCATCTGGATTGGAGGAAGACTCATTAACAACCTGTGGTATGCAGATGATACAACCTTGCTTGCTGAAAGCCAAGAGGATTTAAAATACTTATTGATGAAGATCAAAGGCCACATACTTCAGTATGGGTTTCATCTCAATTTAAAGAAGACAAAAATCCTCACCACTGGACCAATAAACAACATCCATATAAACAGGAAAAGACTGAAGTTGTCAAAGACTTAATTTTGGTCAGATCAGCCATCAACTCTCATGGAAACAGTAGTCAAAAAATCAAACTGTTGCAGACCGTATAAGACTAATCAGAGGTTCGAGGCCCGCTAGGGCCGAGTGTAACAAATGAGGCCACTGGCAGTTAATGGCAAATTGCTTTCATATTAATATTCAGGTATATATATTAAATTAATACACTGGAGCCTTTGACAATCCACAGATAAATGTGGTATTTTCCTAAAGCCAAGACTAAAGGTTGCAAGGTTAAGCATTTCTCCAAAGGATTAACTAAAAATGTCTTAGCTACTTCACAGCTCTTTGTTCCATAGACAAAGAACCCATCCTCCCTAATCCTTTTCCAGGTGCAGCCCATTCACCTGGGTGTCTGGAGTCCTCCTGCAGACCTGGCTCAGGAAGCCAAAGCAGCAGGACTCCACCCAAGCTTTTGTCTTTAACTCTCACCTTCCCCCAACTATGCTCAGGGGCTATAGATATGTTAATTGGGCCTGAGAATCCAAGTTGCTGGCCTGGGATTCGAACCAGCAAAAGCACAATGTAAAGTTACCTGAATGTCTGGAAAAGTACTGATGTTAGCTGTACCTTGCCTAAGTCCCTCCCAGCTTGGTGTGAAACTCCTCCCCTGAATAAAGCAGAGGCCCGGGCCTCCCCAGGTGTGCATTACTGGTTGGCAGGCATGGAGTAAAGATCAGTGCATTACTGGTTGGCAGGCATGGAGTAAAGATCAGTGCATTACTGGTTGGCAGGCATGGAGTAAAGATCAGTGCATTGCTGGTTGGCAGGCATAGAGTAAAGATAGCAGTGCATTATGGGTTGGAAGGCATGCAGTAAAGATTGCAGGGCAATGAGTTGCTGCCTGCAGAGGCCACGATGCCTGTAGTCCCAAGCTTGCCTATCAGTGATGTATCCACCCTGGCTTTGGGGTGCCTCTTTGTCTCTCTCTTTGTCTCCTTTGTCTCTTTCTGTGTATTCTTGATATATATGAATCGCCGTCAGGTATCCTCTCCTCGTGAACTGAACCCCAATGTCGAGGCGGGTCCCCGACATCAAACTACCTATTACATTAGGCAAATCTGCTGCACAAGACTACTTTAAAGTGCTCAAAAACAAAGATATCAGTTTGAAGACTGGGGTACACCTGACTCAAGCCATGGTACTTTCAATAACCTCATATGCATGGGAAGATTGGACAGTGAATAAGGAAGACCATAGAATCGATGCTGGAGTTATGGATTTGGAGGAGATATTTAAAGCACCATAGACTGCCAAAAGAACAAACCAATCTGTGTTGGAAGAAGTACAACCAGAGTGCTCCTTGGAAGCTGGGATGGCCAGACTTTGTCTCTCATACTTTAGACATATTTTCAGGAGGGACCAATACCTGCAGAATAATATCATGTTTAGTAAAGTGGAGGATTGGAGAAAAAGAGGAAGATCCCCAATGAGATGGATTGGCACAGTGGCACCAGCAATGTGAGGTTGGCCCAGGACCAGGCAGTGTGTGTTCTGTTGTGCATAGGATCGCTATGAGTCGGTAACGCCTCTAAGGTCCTAACAATAATGAATCCGGACCAACTTGAAGACACTTAACAAGACAACAATAATAAAACACCTCAAATACTTTAAAGTACAAATGTTGCCTAAGAAAATCCCAAGAAACTGAGAAAGAAATGTGGATGTTAGGGTACCATCAAATCTGTTCCAATGCATAGTAACCCTATGCACAACAGAATGAAACACCACTCCTGTGCCTTCTCATAACTGTTGTTTGTTTGAACCCATTTCTGCTGCCATTGTACCAATCCATCTTGTTGGAGCTTTTCCTGTTTAGTTTTGTTTGTTTGTTTTTTGCTAAGGTTTCACTTTACCAAGAATGATGTCCTTCTCCACTGACTGGTCCTGCCTGATAACATGCCTGAAGTGTGAGAGACAAAGTCTCACCATCCTGGCTTCTAAGGAGCATTCTGGCTGTACTTCTTCCAACACAGATTTGTTTGTTCTTCTGGCAGCTCATGGTACTTTTCATACTACTCTCTAACACCATAGCTCAAATGCATCAATTCTTCTGTGTTCTTCCTTATTAACTGTCCAGCTTTCACATGTATATGAGGCTACTGAAAACGCCATGGCTTGGGTCAAACACAATTCAATTCTCAAACTGACACTTTGGTACAGTGACTTTGTGTATTCCTTCCATCTTTTTTTTTTTTTTTTTTTTTTTTTTTTTTTTTTTTTGCTTTCTGCATCTTTCATTTTTTTGCCCATATAATCCTTCAATATTGCAAGCTGAGGCTTGAATATTTCTTCATTTTTTTCAGCTTCAGAAATGATAAGCACGTTCTTCCTTTTTGGTTTTCTAACTCCAAGTCTTTGCACATTTTGTTACAACACTTGAATTTGTCTTCTTGAACTATCCTTTGAAATTTTCTGTTCATCTCTTTTATCTGCTCTTTTCTTTCATTGCTTTAGCATCTCTATGCTGGAGAGCAAGTTTTAGAATCCCTTTTGGCATCCATTTTAGTTTTTTTCCTTCTTTCTTGTCTTAATGACCTTTTGCTTTCTTTCTGTATGTTTTTGACATCATCCTACAACTCTTATAGTTTTGGGACATTAGTGTCGAATGCATCAAATCTGTTGTTAGGATGGTGTCTAAATTCAGGTGGGATATGTTCCGGATCATATTTTGGTTCTCTTGAAATTGTTTTAATTTTATTTAGCTTCAGCCTGAACTTGCTTGTGAGTAATTGATGGTATGTAACATAGTCTGCCCCTTGACTTGTTTTGACTGATAACATTGAGCTTTTCTACCATCTCTTCCCACAGATGTAGTCAGTTTGATTCCTGTGTATTCCATTATGTAAGGTCCATATGTATAGTCATCTTTATGTTGTTTAGAATGGTATTTATAATGAATATTTATAATTTTACAATAACAATGGACTCAAATAAATATAATATGTTTACAATTCATTGGTCTTGCAAAATTCTATCATTTCCATCACCAAGGCTATATTTTCCAACTACTGATGCTTCATTTTTGTTTCCAATCTTTGCATTCCAATTGCCAGTAAGTATCAGTACAGCTTGATTGCATGTTTGATCAAATTTACACTGGCAAAGTTGGTAGAATTCTTCAATTTCATCATCACTGGCTTAAATATTTGACATTTAAATTTGAATAATAGTGGTATTAACTGGTCTTACTTGTAGTTGTATGCATAATTTCCTATAACAGACAGTATTGTACTTCAGGATAGATTTTGAAATGTTCTATTTGATGACAAATGTTATACCAGCACTCTCGAACTAGTCATTCCTGGTATAGCAAGCCAAATAATTGGTTCAAAAAGGCCAGTACCAGTCCATTTCAGCTCACCAATACTTAGGATATTGATCTTTATTCATTCCATTTCATTTTTTATAACTTCCTATTTTCCTAATTTCATACTTTATACCTTCCTAATTCTGATTATTTAAGGATGTTTGTAGCTGTCTCTCCTCATATTGAGTTGTACCCCATTAGCAAAGGCAGGTCTTGAAACTTTATTCCATTTGTGTCATCATTATCAAGTCTATTTTGAGGTGGTAACTCTTCCCAAGTTGTATCTTGAATAACTTCCAACCTCAGCAAGTCATCTTCAAGTACTATATCTGACAATATTCTGGTGCTGTTCATAATGTCTTCATCTTTTTCACTATATCTGACAATGTTTTGATGCTATTCATAACGTTTTCAGTGGTTAAACATTCAGCAAGAATCCACCTCTCTTTCTTACTAGTCTATCTTTGTCTCTTATAAGTTGGACATGTTACCCAGGGGAACCAGCCCCAGGAGAAGGATATCATATTTGGTAAAGTGGAGGGTCGAAGAAAAAGAGGAAGACCCCCATTTAGATGGATTAGCACAGTGGCAGCAACAATACACTCAAACATAGCAACAATTGTGAGGTTGGCATCGGACCAGGCAGTGTTTTGTTCTATTTTGCATGAGGTTGCTATGACACCTAACAGCAACAACACTGACACAATCCTGTCTAATTATGTGACTCTATAAATTCCACACTTAACAATCAATTTTGAGTGTTCCTACTTTGTTATTGTTCTATTATGTCATATTAAAACCAATTCTAATACCCTTGGTTAAGTTTCCATTCAACTCAGGCACCTTGTGATTTTCAAATATTAAAGTCATTCAAATCACAGCAACATAAGAAAATAATCTGTTAAAAGCAAATATTAGTACAAATAATATAGATAGTATAATTGGAAATACAAGGATTTAAACATCTAGAATGATCAGATATAAGAAATAAAATGGTCAAGCTTTAAACATTTAAAGAAATAAAAGAGAATTTATAATATAATAAAGAAGGAGGAGGTTATCAAACATTATTTGCAATATATATTATAAATAAATATATCTATCACTTAAAATAATAAAAATTAAAACTTACTGGCATTAACAAGCAAAAAATAAGAAACAAATGAAGAAAAAAAATGGTGAATTTGATATTGGATATGATTCCATTTGTAAACAACATATGATATGAAAAGTTAGCCAGAAACAGAGAAGAGAGGTATTTTTGGGTGAATTTTGTTAAAAAGGTTAAGAGACGCAGTGAGCAGAATATAAAAATCAACGACAGATGGAGTTCCTGGAGGGAATATTAAAAATGAGATGAGGCACTAGTTGAATATATTAATGCTGAGTACTTTCTGTAATTGATATAAAATACAAAATACCCAGATTCAGGAAGCACAATAAAACATTCAATAAGATCAATATAAAACAATATTCAGTTGGATATAGTATAGCTGAAAATTATGCCTAAGTATACTAAAGTCAAACAGAAGATTTTATGTATTTATCTGTTTATGTTCAGAAGAAAAAGATAAAGAAAAATTCCCTATAAAGGACCAACAGTTAGACAGACGCCTGATGCTCCTCCCACCTTTTTAATGAACACTTGATTGTGCTTCAGGTGAAGTTTCACATAGAAAATTAATTTTATATTCAATAATTTATATACAAATTGTTCCATGACATTGAGTGAAATCTCTGTATCAGCACTCTCTCCATTTCCACTCTGTATTCCCTAATTCCATTCCTCTGGTTTCCTTGTTTCTGCCTGCTGTCTCATCTTTGCTTTTAGGCAAATGTTGCCCATTTGTTTTTTATGGTTCTAAGAATCGCATTTCTCACAGGTACTATTGTTTATATTGGAGTCCTGGTGTGGCCGGACTGCAAAGTCAGTTTGAACTGCAAGGTCAGTGGTTCAAGCTCACCAGCCGTTCCTTGGAAACCCTATACAGGGTCACTATGGGTCAAAACCAACTCAACAGCACTTAACAACAACAACAATTGTTTATGTTATAGCTCAGCTTCTTATGTGGTTAAGATGTGGCCACCAGGAGTGGAGACACTCATCAACCTTATTCCTGTGCCAGTTAAACTTTCATTTAATAATCAGGACAAATCAACATGTTTTCAGAAGAAAATGAAGACTTTGATTCTGTTAGATCCTTACTGAAGTCTCTTTAGTCATAGTACTTTAGGAAAAGGGAAATAGTAAATAGGAAAGTGAAAAACGGAATTTGTCAAACACATGAATAAATCTAAATAAACAGTTTTATATAATTACATAGAATTTGAGGAACAAAACCCAGTGAATTAAATTGTTTGAGCAGAAAGGTAAATTGGAAATTAAAGTCCACTGTTGACAAGGAACTCTGGTAGCAGAGTGGTTACAAATCGGACTGCGAACCACAAGGTCAGCAGTTCGAAACTACCAGCTGTTCCAGGGGAGAAAGATGAGGCATTCTGCTCCCGTAAAGATTTACAGCCTCGGAAGCCCTGTACATGGTCGCTATGAGTCAGAACCGACTCCACGGCACACAGCCAGCCAGTTGACAGGAAGATACTAGAGATATTTATTAACTTGGATAAATTAGTTGTGATTGTTGTTCTTAAGTGCTATTGAATCAATTCCAACTATCTATGGGGTTTCCAAGAAGTGGCTTTGAATTGCCTTGTGGTTTGCAGTCCAGTGTTCATCCTACAGTGCCTCACCAGGACCCTTGGATAAATATAAGTATGTAAAATGTTTAAATTTAAGTTTGTTGTTAAATGCCATCAAGTCGGTTCTGACCCATAGCAACCCTGCATAGAGTTTCCAGGGAGCAGCTGGTGAGCTTGAACCTCCGCCCTTGTGGTTTATACTGTAGCCACTAAAATAAAAGTCGTGTAGTATATTGCATTTACATTATACAATGTAAAAATGAGAGGAGGGTGAAACAGTTCCAAATCAAGTATAAGAGAAATTTTAAGTAGAATAAATAAAAACCTTTTTAAAACCTTTTAAAAAATTCACCCAGATTTATCTCTTCTCTATTTCTGGCTAATTTTTCATAACTAATATGTAAATGCATGGAAATTACAAACTGCAAATTAGCCAAACATAGATATATGAAGGGAAAATAATGCGGTTAGTGAAGAGTTCCTAGTGGGCTTCAACTGTACTGGTAAAGCTCTGTTTCATATGTATGTTAGTTAGAAATTAGCTGATAAAAATAGCATTATCCATCTTTGTCACAGTGGATTCAAAATTTTCTTAAATGACCAGTACTCGCCAAGTGTTTTAGAGCAAGAGTGAAATCAGCAGAGTGAAATTGTGTAGCACTTATTGGTGGCAGAAGTTTGAATCTTATCAGCAGTGGGTAAGGGAAAGAAAGGGCTTTTTCAATAAATTTCAAGGTTACAAAATTGCATTTTATACTAATACTCCTCATATCTGTGAAATTTATCTACTTTTTGAATCAGTAAAATATGTTTTGAAAATATGAGTCATGCTTCATATATATAATATCAAGAACTGAAATATTGATTTGGGCTCTGAAAGGGAAGTAAATCAGAGAATAAATGCAAGGACATGACAGATTAGCTCAGGACTGGCAAAAAGACCTGATTTGCCAATGTAAAAGGGTAAGACCAGAATTTCTTCTGTGTGCTGTAAAAAAAAAAAAAAAAAAACCTTTTTATAGTTCAAACTAAGATGAAAGTTCTGTTTCCTAATGTGTTCACTCTTCAGTGGATAAATAAAGACTCCTTTAACATTGCTGGAAAAAAAAAAAAAAAAAGCTGAGAAAAAGAGACAAGTACGAAGACTTCAAAGATGAATTACTGTCCCTTATGTGACCAACCAAAATGTTCTTTAAATGACAGTAATTGAAGTTGAGAGGCTGTGGAGCCAGGACACAAACAAGGACAAGAACCAAATTATCCTGGGGATGGTTTTTAACATGATAGAGTAGAATCTCTCTGCAGGTACTTTCTCAGTAAAAAATGGGAGTGATATTTACCAATTTCATTACTTCACATAAATATTATAAAAATGGAGTACAAAGGATAAACCATTAAGTATGCATTGAACAAATGATCCATATTCTTGCATTTCATATTTATAGCTGGTACAATTGACATAGCTGCATATAATTGTGAATACTTTGAAAATGTGCAATGTAGTAAAGTGGATTTACTTGATATGATTCTTCTACCCACAGTCTTTGTAATACCCACCAAATGAATGGGTGGGACCATGCAAATAAGGTGTACAGGACTCTACCTCTAGGATTGGTTGGTTTTGCCATTCTTCTGACTTTAAAAGTAGTCATCTCAGAAGCAAGGACCATCAAGAAAGCAGAGCCACAAGCTGAATGTGATAATCCTGCTTTGAAAATTGGCTACAGCTGAGGCAGCAGCATGCCGTGACAGAGCATCAGGGTTTCTCAATCCACCCACTGAATAGAACTGAGGGCCTTCAGGCAGGAGGCTAGCATGCAGAATGTGCCCTTTGGGCATTTATCCTCAGTACTGAAGGAATTTTGTAAAACTTGTGGGAGCAGGGCAGAATCCAAAAGGTCACATGACTGAGAATCTGAGGACAAGTGCGAGGCTAAGAGTGAGATGTGCCTGCATAGTAATAAAGAGACTTCCCTAATCTGAAAATCGTTGTGTCTTGAATTGTTTCTGATCCTGAATTAAACCCTATTCACTTCCCTAATTAATCCCATAATTGTGAGAATTGTCTGAGTTCTATGTGGCTATTTCAATGAATCGTCAAAGTCAGCAAAGTAGAGAGTTCTGTGGAACAGATAGTTTATATTCGGAAGATTGAAGAGTTGAGGTATGTCTGACCTCTGCCTCATAGGAATCAGCCTTGGACTGATGTGAAGTTTGATTCTCCTTCCCCTGTTGAAACTGCAGAAGGTCAAACATAGACCCATGCCTTTTTTTTTTTTTTTTTTTTTTTTGCATATAACAGATATTTTTGCCACACAATAGCATACTATATATTTTGAATGAACACAATAATATTATAAAATGTTCAGACTCCACTCTAGTCTCCTTGTTGACATTGAAAAAAAAAAAAAAAAAAGACCCTATTGCTGTAGAGTTGATTCCTAGCAAATCTATAGAACAGAATAGGACTGCTCCATATGGTTTCCAAGACTAAATCTTTATGGAAGCTAACTATCACACAGAGTTATTGGGTTCAAATGTCAGTCTTTTAGTTAGCCAGCAAGGACTTTAACCACTGTGCAAACAGGGGTCCTTTTATTGTCACAGTAACAGAGATTTCTTAGAGAAATGATTAAAAATTATTTTTAATTATAAAAAATAATTCTGCTATGCAGAGATTTCTATTGCAATGGAATATATTTAACTGGAATTTGTCTTATATGGAGAAGTAATTATTTTAAGGTTATATCCTGAGTCCATGCTGAGGAAAGGAAATCATTCATCTTACTCCACTTCACTGTGAAAAGCTCAAATGTCAACTGAGTGAGAACTGACATAGAAACTGTTTAAAAGTGAATTAGGATTCTGTTCTGCAATGCTAAATGCCTGGTTTCTAACAGAAATGTCTATCTTTCTGCTTCAGAAATTATTGGACGTTTGTAAGTGGGACTAGACCTACTGGATGATTTCCAAAATTTTTTCATATTTTTCACTTAAGAAATGAGATATTAATGTAATTTCCAGCTACATGGAACAAGTGAAATAGAAAATGATAGAGTAGTTCATATATCACTGGCATTCATATTCCAAGTTATTTATTTGCCTCAACTCTAGTATCATTTCCCTGCTGCTACTCAGAAAAGTAACAACCTGCGATATGCAGATGATACAACCTTGCTTGCTGAAAGCAAAGAGGGCTTAAAATACTTGCTGATGAAGATAATAAAACACAGCCTTTGGTATGGGTTACACCTCAACAAAAAGAAATAAAAAATCCTCATCATTGGACCAATAAGCAACATCTATATAAATGGAGAAAAGGTTGAAGTTGTCCAAGACTTCATTTTGCTCAGATCATCTATCAACACTCATG
>NW_006411432.1:0-1139 GCF_000296735.1 Chrysochloris asiatica
CTGGGACCATCAAGGGAGAAGAGCAGAGTGCGGGACCCTACCCAGAGAACACTGAAGCCAGAGATGGAGGCAGAGATGAAGACATGGAGAGATGGAGCGGCTGGGGACTCTAGACCCAAAGAGGGACAGGGGCTGTGTGCTGATGACTGGGGGGCAGGCTTCCAGGGTATACTCTTTGGTTGGTTAATGATGCATGAAGGGGATTTTAACCATGGCAATGAAACAACAGAATGAATGTAAAGTTAATGTTCTCCCATGTAAACTATCACATAATTCACAATAAAACATTTTAAAAAAAAAGAAAGAAAAGAAAATGAAAAATAAAAACCAAGACTCAAATTTAAAAAAAACACACAAAAACGTAACAGCAATAACAACACAGGGGGAAGGTAAATGAAATCAAAGTGTTCTAAGGTTCTTGTGTTAAAAACTATTGCTTAACTTAGGACTTTGATAAGTGAAACCACATGTTGAAATTTCCAGTAAATAACAAAGAATAGAATCAGTGTACTATAACTTCCAAAGAAAGGAGAAAACATGGCATGCTTATTCCAAAAACCCCTAATCGATCCAAATAAATTTGATAAAGAAGTTTTGGTTGTGAAGTGTTCTCCAGTTAGTTCCAACTCACAGCAACCCCATATAGGGTTTCTGACATTCACCTGTTGGGTTTGAATTGTCAACTATGCAGTAAGCAGTCCACACCAAGGACTACACCAAGATGAAATTGGACAAATAGAAATTACAAAATTTGAAATTACAGCTTTAAACCTAAGTATATAAGAAATGATACTATGTGCCAAGCTATTACAATGACATCTTTTCAAGACAGACTATTATAATAACTTTAACTTTTTTTGTGTGAATTGAGTGAAGATTTACAGAGTAGATCATCAGTTTTACATTCATTAAATCACATACTTTGCTTCATTACATTGTTGCAATCCCCTCTGTGACCATCAGTTATTTACCTCTATTCACTTTAACAGTATTTACCTCTATTAACAGTATTTACCTCTATTAACAGTATTTACCTCTATTCACTTTAACTCTTGCAGTCCTCCCTGTGCCTCCTGTTCCTTCATCTTTCCTCTGCTAACCTCTCTCTTGTTGTATATTGCCTGCCCTGTCACCCATGT
>NW_006411432.1:4549-5052 GCF_000296735.1 Chrysochloris asiatica
GAAAGTTTCATTATGATATGTCTTGGTGATTTTCTTTGAGGATCTATCCTGTTTGGGGTTCATTCAGCTTCTTGTATGCTTAATTTTTCGACTTGCATGATGTTAGGGATGTTTTCTTTCAATAACTCTTCAACAATTTTCTCTGTATTTGTCTCTTCCTGTTCTGAAATTCCCATCACCCATTAAGTGGTTCCTCTTATTGGTGTCCCACATAATGCTTAGGCTTTCTTTAGATTTTTTCATTCTTTTTGCGGATTTTTTCTTCTAACAGACTGTTGTTGAGAGATTTATCTTCAAGCTCACTAATTCATGCTTCCATTGCTTTATGTCTACTTCTTTCCCTTTCAATATTTTGTCCATTTCTGAGATCTTAGTATAATCTTCAGGATTTCTAATTGCAGGTTTTACATTGTTTCAAAATTTGCATTTATGTCCAGAAACAGAGGACCCTAGGACCATTAAGGGAGAAAAGCACAAGCAGAATGTGGGACCTTATCCACAGA
>NW_006411432.1:6477-7537 GCF_000296735.1 Chrysochloris asiatica
TTTCAGTTAGTTCTATTACCATTTGTTCCTCAGAAATGTTTTTGGCTTTTTAACTTGGTCATTTGTTTGAGTCATTCTCTCTTGTTTCTTTGCATGCGCTAAAATTGTCTGTTGTCTCTGGGGCATTGTGAGGTTGTTGTATTTGGAAAAACAGTGCAGTTGTTGGTCCCGGAGGGGAGAAACCTCTGGGGAGCTCATGAAATTCCAGGAGCTCACAAAATGTTTGTAGAAGAGATGTGTCAGCAGTGTTCCTGGACCTAGACGGAGTTCCTATTAGCGTTGGTGGTATCTATGTTCAGGGCACTCTATGAAAAAGTAGTTTGTGGGGGACTTTTAATGGAGCTGGTTTCATTGTCTGTTAAGACCACAGGTGGTTCTGGGGGCAGTGTGACTGGTTAAATGTTGGTTAGGTGTCTCCACCGATTTTGTACATCTGAAGCTGAGCACACCTAAATCCAGGCACCAAAGCAGCGCACTGGTGTGGCTCCCAACCACAAGGCTCCATCCTTTGTCCATGCAAATCTGCACTGCCAGGCCTCCCTCCACTGCTGAAGCTGCTCACAAGATTGTTGTTCCGCGTCTGGTCAGCCATTCACCAGCCACTCTCCCTCTCTCACTGTCCCTGCTCAGCCTCTCCTCCCAGCAAGCACTCCATTCCCCTCTCTAACCATTCTTCTGAAGTTCAGGGTGCCAGAATATTCATCTGTGTGTTTTATTTGGTCTCTTGTATCTTTGTTGTAGAGGGCAGTGTAGTGTATCTGCCTAGTCCACCATCTTGTTGGAAGTCTACAATAACTTCTTAGTTTCTCTCCAAACTTCTTGTCTTGAAGTTTTCCATTATTTTTGTTTTCCATTATTTTGGTAGTGTTAAGTTTTCTATCAGTGGAAATCTGATCCCTATCCCCTGCTTAAATTTCTCCAATGATTCCTCCTCAACGTAGCTTCAAGTCTAAATTCTCTGGATGACACAGGGAACCCTCCATGATCTTATTTCTGACCACTTTCATAGCCTCTTACCCATCACCCTCATCCTGTACCCAACTTACATTTCAAATTTGTT
>NW_006411432.1:12598-13103 GCF_000296735.1 Chrysochloris asiatica
AGAGCCAAATCGATGGCACTTAATTGCAACAATAGTGTACTTACTCAGAACCACATTTAGGCAACTTTGGAAGTTGGTATTAGCAAAATTGACAATTAAATGAAGTAATGAAGTATGTCTTATAGATTAGCATTTCCTCGTTCAGAAATTTGAGATATTTAAGAGAATAATAAAGTAAATATAGTTTAAGATATCATCAGCTGTTTAAGAAGAACAAAGTTGGAGGTCTCTCACTCCCTGATTTCAAAATTTACTACATGGCTATTGTTGTTAAGTGCCATCGAGTTGATTCCAACCCATAGCGACCCTGTATAGGGTTTCCAAGGAGCAGCTGGTGAGCTTGAACCACCAACCTTGCAGTTCAAATGACCTTGCAATTCAAAAGGCTTTGCAGTCTGCCACTTTAACCTACAGTGCCACTACATGGCTACAGTGGTCAAAATAGCCTAATACTGGTACAATGAAAAATACACAGATCAATGGAACAAAATAGAAAATCCAGAAA
>NW_006411433.1:0-621 GCF_000296735.1 Chrysochloris asiatica
GAACTCTGCTTGATTTTACCAAGTAAAATCAATACCCAAGCAGAAAAAAGTTCTAGAAGCAACATTCTGATTTTCCATTTTCTAAAAAAATTTTTCCCCAGAAACAAATAGTCGTGGGTTGGGTGGAGGGGCCTTCCTAGACATTGGTGGCACAAAGTGTGATGATCTCAAAAATACTAGAAGTTTTGAGGCCAGAAGACAAAGTCCTAGTGCACCAGGGGCCTCACAGAAAGCTGTGCAGCCTGTAGGGATGTGGAACTGAGCTGATGGCTATGGTCGGGTGTCCTGAGGGAGGGGTGCAGTCTGGCTTGTCGGCTTATCCACCGCTAAGGACAGAGATGAAAACCAGGTTGAATTCAGGACCACAGATGGGGTGGTTCATTGTCAGTTGTCATGGAGTCAGCTCTGACTCATGGCTCCCCCAGGAACGACAGACCCTAACTTCACCCAGCTGAGCATCGTCTTCACAATTGTTGGTGTGTTAGAGTTCCTTGTAGCCATCATGTATTTTGAATACCTTCCAATATAGGGGACTTATCTTCTAGCACTGTATCAGACAATACTCTTGTGTGCTCCAAGGGTTTTCATTGGCTGGTGTTCAAAAGCAGGTTGCCTGGACTT
>NW_006411433.1:3861-4507 GCF_000296735.1 Chrysochloris asiatica
GATGGAGCAGGAAAGGCAGAAGGCACACAGAGGGTCTTCCTTCTGGGTAAGGAAGAATGTGGATTTGTTTAAGCAGAAGGTGGTATGGTATGGTTTATATTTTTAAAGGGTCACCCCGGTGTGCATGTGAAGAATGGAGAGTAGGGGACGGACTGGAAGCAGGAAGAACAGGTAGAAGGCCTTGAAGTGAAGTCATGGATAGCTGGGAGCAGTGTGGTGGCAGCAAAGGAAGGGACAGGTGGCAGGCCTGGGGTTCAGCGTGGAGGCTGAGTTGACACAGCTCACAAACTGATGGATGAAGCGGGTAAGAGGCAGAGGCAGAAAGGGCAACACCTCAATTTCTGTGTGAACACAAATGAAGTGGAGGATGTTGCCTTTCACTGAGCTGGGAAAACATGGGAGGTGTAGTTCTGAAGAGGGACTTAGAGAATTAAGTTTGAGACACGCACCAGATGTCCAGTAATTGAATTGCGTGTATTAGACTGGAGTTGAAGAGAGAGGTGAGAATGTTGGGTCTGGACCTGGGAGACACTGAAAAGCTAGGGGACTGGTGTGGTCCTCTTGGAAGAAAGTGGACAGAGAAGAGAAGGGAGCCCAAGTCGGCCAACAATTAGAGGTTGAAATGATGCTGTTCATCCTTGAAAGC
>NW_006411433.1:7798-8267 GCF_000296735.1 Chrysochloris asiatica
CAGCCAAGCAATCTAGAAGGAAACAGGAGGCTTTCAGTGAGCTCCTATCACCCAGCCCCAGAGTCAGAGTCAGGGTTGGAAGTACTTTACTCCTTCCACTCCCAACGCAGACCTACACTTCCCCAAAAGGTCCTTCATTTTCTCCTTCCACACCTCCATTGAACAGGACTGGCCACTGCCCAAGACCACCCATTCTATGTTAGGATGGTCCCACTCACCGCAGAGGAGCTGCTAAAACGTGTGGCCTCAG
Source organism: Chrysochloris asiatica (assembly GCF_000296735.1). Taxonomy (NCBI): domain Eukaryota; kingdom Metazoa; phylum Chordata; class Mammalia; order Afrosoricida; family Chrysochloridae; genus Chrysochloris; species Chrysochloris asiatica. The sequence goes on from NW_006411433.1 coordinate 8,049, forward strand.
TCTCCATGCTAAAACTATTTGCCCATGACTTCCCTTTACAGGATAACATTATTATTAACATGCTGTGGAGCTGGAGTTTTGTGAAAGAGGTTATAGAAAATATTGTATTCTTTTATAATAGAACATAATACATTATAATAATTAAAATATTGTATTCTTTTATATTGTTGTTGTTGTTGTTGTCAAGTGCCATCGAGTTGGAACCGACTCACAGTGTCC
>NW_006411433.1:11342-12130 GCF_000296735.1 Chrysochloris asiatica
TCATGGTCATTAGTCATTAGAGAAATGCAAATCAAAATGACAATGAGTTATCATCTCATCCCAGCATTAATAGCAAAATTAAAACAAAACAAAACCAAAAAACCAAAAAACAAGAAACAGCAAATGCTGGTGAGGGTGTGGAGGGACTGGTAGGACTGTAAAATGGTCCAGCCACTCTAGAAAACAGTAAGGCGCTTCCTCAGAAAATTGGAACTAGAAATACCATATGACTCAGCAATCCCTCTACTTGGTATATATCCACAAGAAATAAGACTCAGGACAGGAGTAGATCTAGGCACATCGATATTTCATCACAACACTATTGCCAATAGTAAAAAGATGGAGACAGCCTAAATGCCTACCAATAGTTAAACAAACTTTGGTACCTACACACAATGGAATACTATCTACATGGGTGAAGAATAATGATCAATCTGTGAAATACCTTATAACATGGATGAACTTGGAGGACACCATGATGAGTGAAATGAGCCAATCATGAAAGTACAAATATTTTAGGAGGCCATTGTTGTAAAAACTCAAGAAAAGTATTTCATGCTAAAAGAAACATTCTTTGAGGGTTACCAGGGAGGGGGGGAGAGGAGAGTAATTCACTAGTCAGTAGAGGGTAGACACATATTAATTTGGGTGATGGGGAGGGCAATATACAAGAAGAAGAAGGTTGACAAAAGAATGATGAAGACAGGTGATGACACTGTGAGGTATGCAAGTGCTAATGGGAATAAAGGTAAATCATGTTATAGACACAACCTCGGAACAACAGTGTT
>NW_006411434.1:0-1001 GCF_000296735.1 Chrysochloris asiatica
TATTTGCTTTATCTCATTTGTGGACATGTGCTGATATGGTCATCTGTTTCTGTTTTTTGGGTATATTCAGGAATGATCTGTGACCTTAATACTTAGATGGGTGTGTATTTTGGTATTTTTTATGCTTTCTGATTGCCTCTAGTTAGATATGATGAGGAGATGGGCTTCCCTTTTCACTCTTCTTCCTGAGATATTTCAAGATGCCACTGTTGATCATTGTGATGTAACTCAGGATTTAATTTTTGGCCTATTTCTTTTTTAGTCTGCCTGCCCCATTCCACAATCCCTGTTCATGCCTTTCTCCCAGCAATAAACAGTTTAGGACCTGCTGTGGCTGTTTTGCACTGCTGTTTGATTTAAGTGGAAACTGTCCCTTTAAATTTTGAGGAGCTTTGTGTGTATGAGTAGTAGAACCCTCCAGGGGTGGGGGTGGGGTGTCCACTCACTCAGGCACCCCCTGTAGTCACCAGAATGGAGGTGCACAGACCGCGAGAGACCAATGAACAGATAAAAAAAGAATATCCACACATTCATCTCCTTTGTTCTGTCAGGCGTCCATGGCTGTTCTGATCCTTCCCCCTCTTGGCCTCACCCATGATGGCAGCTCCAAGAGCAGCTGAGCATCTTGGATTAGAAAGCAATGGATTTCTTGCTTCTGCTACAAATTCTCTTAGCTGTAAGCCTTCCAACCTTCTAAATATTCCTTTATATGTGGTTCAGAGTTCTGGCACCATCCCTTGAGTTTGTTTATCCAGTATTCTGTGTTCTTTCCAATGGAGCTCCTCACTGCACTGACACCCGATCCTCCATCTTGTTTGTTCCTCTTCCATGGTACTTTTAATATTTTCTAACACCATAACTCAAATTCATCAATTCTATTTGATCTTTTTTATTCATTGTCCAAATTTCACATGCATAAGAGGTTATTGAAAATCCCATAGCTTGGGTCAGGCTCACCTTAGTCCTCAAGCTGATGTTTCTACACTTGAACACTTAATGAG
>NW_006411434.1:4129-6213 GCF_000296735.1 Chrysochloris asiatica
ATATTCCTTTATATGTGGTTCAGAGTTCTGGGACCAGCCCCTGAGCCTGCTTGGTTGGGTATTCTGTGTTGTTGTTGGTGGAGCTCCTTACTGCACTTCCACCTGATCCGCCATCTTGTTTGTTCACTTTAATGAGGTTTTGGGCAGCAGGTTTGCCTGATGAAATAGAGGACAATATTCTTGCTCAGTGTCCTTTGCAGCTACGATTGGCTATGTGATCAAGGTCTTGCCAATGAACCAGTTAACCAATTGCCATCAGATTCACTCCCACTCATAGTGACCCCATGTTGTCAGAGTAGGATGTGCTTCCTGTTGTTGTTTTTGTTGATGTTAGACACCATCGAGTCAGTTCAGTCACAGGAGAATGAAACACTGCCCCATCCTGCAACATCCTCACAATCTTTGCTACACAGAATCACTGTACCAAAAAGAAATGATTGATGTTCCACCATGTAGAGCTAATGATGCTGAAGGAAAATGTGCAAGGTGCATGAAGGCATTGGCAAAGAATGAGGTTCCAGGAATTGATGGAACACACATTTAAATCTTTCAACAAATTGATGAAACATTGGAGTACTCATTCATCTAAACCAAGAAATCTGGAAGACAGTTACCTAGCCAACTGATTGGAAGAGATTCATATTTGCACCCAGCCCAAAGAGAGGTGATACAATAGTGTGGAAATCATTGGAAAATATCAATGTCACATGTAAGTAGAATTTTGCTAAAGATAATACATAAAGGGTGCAATAGTACATCGACAGAGAACTATGAGAAACTTAAGTCTGATTGAATGAAGACATAGAATGAGGATATCATTGTTGACATCAGATGGATCTTGGCTGAAAGCAGAGACTATCAGAAAGATGTTTTCCTGTGCTTTAATTGACTATGCAAAGGCTTTCAACTGTGCGGTTCATGATAAGCTGTGGATAATATTGCAATGAATGGGTAATGCAGAACACTTAATTTTGCAGGAATCTGTACATAGACCAAGAGGCAGTTGTTCAAACAGAACAAGAAGACACTGAATGAGAAAGGTGTGTGCCAGGGTTGTGTTCTTTCATTACACTTATTTAATCTGTATGCTGAGCAAATAATCCAAGAAGTTGAATTATATGAAGAAGAACATGGCATCAGTATTGGAGGAAGACTCATTAACAAGCTATGATATGTAGATTATACAGCCTTGCTTGCTGAAAGCAGAAAGGACTTAAAATAGTTACTGAAGAAGATAAAAAAAACACAGTATTAAGTATGGGTAGCATCTCAATGTAAAGAAAACAAAAATCCTTACCACTGGACCAATAAATAACATCATGGTCAAGGAAAAAAAGATTACAGTTTTCAATGACTGCATTTTGCTTGGATCCACCATCAACATTCATGAAAGTGGCAGTCAAGAAATCAAATGACTTGTTGCATTAGGTAAATCTGCTGCACAACACCCCTTGAAAGTGTTAAGGGCAAAGAAGTCAGTTAAGGAATGAGGTGTGGCTGGCTCAAGTCACAATATTTTCAATTGCCTCATGTGAACGTGAAAGTTGAATGGTGCATAAGGAAGGCTGTTAAAGAATTGATGAATTTGAGTTATGGTGTTGGCAAAGAATATGACAAGATCATGAACTGCATAGTCTGAATGGGTAAAAAGGGGAAATAATGTTAAGATGCTTGATTGTCTTATGAATATTGGTTTCTCTTGTCTACTATTGTAAAATAGACACCTGAGTGGGATAGAAAGGAATATCAGCAAGCATGATTACAGAAAGCTTGTAAGCCCATCTTCAGCCTATAACTGAATGGAATACCTAAAAGGGATTCTAGAACTTTCCCATGAAATAGGCTTCCTGCAGAGCCCTTGCAGTGTATAGGACCTTAGGTGGAATCCTGAGCCCCATCCAGAACCTTCTGAGGGGGAACATTCCCACTTGAAAGGACATGCAGACCAGCCTGGAATGGCTAGAAAAACAGAAGGTACATCCTGAAAGAAAGACCAGCAGGAAAAAACAAAAACAAAAATGGCAGTCTGTTTGGCTATTACAAGAACAAGCAAGCTGTTCGCTGGGAAGCCATCAAGGCAAGCT
>NW_006411434.1:7183-9076 GCF_000296735.1 Chrysochloris asiatica
TGCCAGAACAGACAAATCTGTCTTGGAAGAAATACAGATAGTATGATCCTTAGAATTGAGGATGGGGAGATTTCACCACATGTGCTTTGGACATGTTATCAGGAGGGACAGTTCCTGGAAAAGGACATCATACTTGGTGAAGTTGAAGGTCAATGAGAAAGAGGAAGTCCTCCAATGAGACGAGTTAGCACAGTATCTGCAACAATGGGCTCAAATATAACAATTGTGAAGATGGCAAAGGACTGAGTAGTGTTTTGTGCACAGAGTCCTTATGAGCCAGAGGCAACCTGACAGCGCTAACAGCAACAACAACAAAGAAATCATCATTTCTCTACAAGTACAAGTTCTGATGATGGACAGAGTCAAATTAGGATGTAGCCTACTTGGCCATAGGTCATACCTGACCAGTTCAGCTCAGCACCTACTGGGCATCTCACATTGTGAGGGTGAGTAAAGGACTCTGAATTCACATCAAAAGAGTTGGTTTCCAAACTTGTGGGAACAGGTCTCCACACATGAAAAAGACCCAAATGCACCATTTATGTACATGCATACCTCATTTTATTATTGCACGTCACAAATGCTGCATTGTTTTACAAATTGAAGTTTTGTGGTAGCCCTCTGTTCAGCAAGTCTACTGTGGCATTTTTCAAGAGCATGTGCTCATTTCGTGTTTCTCTGTTTCACTAGCAAGATGATCAAATATGCTTTATTAAAAAGCCTTGTTAACATGTTGCAGGATAATGCACTAGACTACAAGGTGGGTTTGAATAGCAGTTGGTGGTTCAAACCCACCAGCTGCTCTTCAGAAACCCTAGCCAGGGTCACTGAGTCGGAACCAACTTGATGGCACTTAACAACAACTACATATCATGATCTGAAGGTTTGATTTGACATTCAGCTTATTTCAACATGGGTGTTAATGCTATTTTAGACCAGAGTGATGACTCAAATATATGTAGATCCAAATGGCTCTGCTTACTAACCATGAAATTAAAATTTAAAATCCCATCCGCAGGTTTAGCAATTTTAAGCACGTGGAATGAGAACCCACTGAACAACATGTCGACTTGAGAATCTTTTAAGCAGGCTAGAAAAACCTGTTTTAAGTGTGCAGCTATGACAGCTTCTACATGGATGACATACGATCTTGCTTTGGACTACAAACTCACATCATCATGGAAACATTCCCCTATACAGCAGACCTTGGAGTCGCTGTGGGTGCATTCCAGATTACTGCAATTCAGTGACCATCACAATCAAGCGAGACACATGCACCCCTTGGTTTTCCAGTGCATGTAAAAAGTTATGTTTGCACTATAGTGAAGCCTACTAGATGAGCAATGTTACTGTTACTGGGAGGTGTTGTCCAACCAGTTTCAGCTCATACCAACTCCACGCCCAATGGAATGAAACACCACCCGATCCTATACCACCCTCACAATTGTTACCTCTAAGCCCATTGTTGCTGCCACTGTGCCAATCCATCTTGTTAAGAGTCTTCCTCTTTTTCACTGACCCTCCACTTTACCAAACATGATGTTCTTCTCCAGGGCTGGTCCTCTTTATAATATGTCCAAAGTATGAGAGACAAAGTGTGTCATCTTGGCTTCAAAAGAGAATTCTGACTGCACTTCCTCCAACACAGATTTGTTTGTTCTTCTGGCAGTCCATGGTACTTTCAGGATTCTTCTCTAACACCATAATTCAAATACATCAATTGTTCTATGGTCTTCCTTATTCGTTGTCTAACTTTCACATGCATATGAGGCAATTGAAAATACAATAACTTGGGTCAAGTACACCTAAGTCCTCAAAGTGACATCTTTGCTCTTGAACTCTTTAAAGAGGCCTTGTGCAGCAGATTTGTCTAATGTAATACATCTTTTTATT
>NW_006411434.1:10381-11217 GCF_000296735.1 Chrysochloris asiatica
ATACACTGCCCAGTCCTGGGCCAACCTTACTATTGTTGCCACACTTGAGCCCATTGATGCTGACACTTTGCCAATCCATCTCACTGGGGGTCTTCCTTTTTTTCTCTGACCCTCCACCTTACCAAACATGATATCCTTCTCCAGCAACTGATCCCTCCTGACAATATGTCTGAATTATAAGAGATGAAGTTTGGCCATCCTGGCCTCCAAGGAGCACTCTGGCTACACTTCTTCTAACACAGATCTGTTGGTTCTATGGACAGTCCATGGCACTTTCAATATTCTCCTCCAACACCATAATTCAAAGGCATCAATTTGTCTACGGTCTTCCTTATTCACTTAAACCATTAAATATCCCCTTGTTCTGTTCAAATAACAGCCTCTTAGTCTATGTACAGCTTCCTTGTGAGCACACTTAAGTGTTTTGGAATTCCCATTCTTTGCAATGTTATCCATAGTTTGTTATGATCTGCACAGTTGATATAATCAATAAAGCACAAGTAAACATCTTTCTGGTATTCTCTGCTTTCAGTCAAGGTCCATCTGAGGATGCCAGCAATGATATCCCTTGCTCTAATCCTCTTCTGAATCTTGATGAAATTTATGGAAGCTCCTTGTTAATGTACTCCTTGCAAATGTTTTTGAGTTATTTTCAGCAAAATTTTACTTGCATGTGATATTAATGATATTAGATAACTTCTACATTCGGTTTGGTCACTTTTTTTCAAGTGGGTACAAATATAGATCTCTTCCAATTGGTTGGTCAGATAGTTGTCTTTTAAGTTTCTTGGCATAGATGAATGAACCCCTCAGCACTGCATCAGTTTGTTGAAACA
>NW_006411435.1:0-698 GCF_000296735.1 Chrysochloris asiatica
TGGGTATTGGTTCTTGCCTGGGTTTTGGTGTTTTATAGAGTATGATTGTAGCTTGACTATATGGCAGCAGTTGCTGACTCTTCAAGGGTAATTGTGGAGAAATAGACTCCCCCAAAGATAGAAGGGGGAGAATAAAACAGCAAAACAGCACAAGAAAAAAAAGCCAAACAACAACAATAACAAAACAAAACTAGAGTAAATATTGCAGTTATAACCACTGAAAAGGGAAAGTTGGGAGAGAAGAAACAAAATCTGTATCCTAATATGAGTATGACTTTAATGGTCTCTCTTCAGCTTCTTGCTTTCAAAGCTGCCTGAGAGATTTCAAGATGCCATTGTTGATTGTTATGCTATATTTCAGGCTTGAGTTTAATTTTCGGCCTGTTTTGTTTTTAAACTCTCTTTCCTTCTCTACAGTCCTGTCCTGGCTTTTCCCGTATTTAAAAAAATAAATTAAAAAATTCAAGAGCTATTCTTGGGCTGAGTATCTGTGCTCATGCATGTCAGAAGAACCCACCAGTGGTGTGGGTGGGGTGTCCACTCATTCAGGCATCCCCTCTAGTCACCAAAATGGAAGTGCACAAACAGTGGGGGGGGGAGGAGGGCAATGACCAGATGTTGTTGTTGTTGTCAGGTGCCATCGAGTCGGAACCGACTCATAGCGACCCCATGCACAGCAGAACGAAACAATGCTCGAT
>NW_006411435.1:4748-11020 GCF_000296735.1 Chrysochloris asiatica
CTGTACCTTCACCCTAGCTGCCATCAAGCCCTGCTTCCGGTTTGATTTCTTTACTGCTGCTTCTGTGAGTGTTGATAGTTGATCCAAGAATAATGAAGTCCTTGACAACTTCAATCTTTTCTCCATTGATAAGAATGTTGTTTATTGGCCCAGTAGTGAGGATTTTTGTTTCATTACATTGTGATGCAATCCATACCAAAGGCTGTGGTCTTTGATCTTCATCAGTAAATATTTTTCCTATTCACTTTCAGCAAGCAAGGTTTTATCATCTGTATAGTGCAAGTTATTAATGAGTCTTCCTCCAATCCTAATGGCACGTTTTTCTTCATATAACCCAGCTTCTTGGACTATTTGCTCAGCATACAGGTTGAATAAGTATGGTGAAAGAATAAAACCCTGTTGTACACCTTTTTTAATTTTAAACCATCCAGTGTTCCCATGTTCTGTTCAAACAACTAACTGCCTCTTATCTTAGTCCATGTACAGTTTCCTCATGAGCAGAAATAACTGTTCCGTAATACTCATATTTTGCAATATTGTCCATAGCTTGTCAAGATCCACACAATCAAAAGCCTTTGCATAGTCAATAAAGCACAGGTAAACATCTTTCTGATAATCTCTGCTTTCAGCCAAATGTCCATTGGATATCAGCAATGACATCCCTCATCCCACGGCCTCTTCTGAATCTGGCCTGAACATCTGGAAGTTCTCGGTCAATGTATGCTTGCAACCATTTCTGTATTACCTTTAGTAAAACTTTATTCTCATGGGATATTGAAGAGATTGTCTGATGATTTCTGCATTCCGTTTGTTGGAACTGGCATAAATATAGATATCTTCCAATCAGTCAGCCAGATAGTAATCTTCCAAATTTCTTGTCAGAGAGAAGTGAGTGCCTCCTGTTTTGCCTCACTTTCTTGAAAGATTTCAAATTTTATGCCATCAATTCCTGATGCCTTGTTCTTTGCCATATCCTTCAATGCAACTTGGATTTCTTCCTTCGGTGTCATTGGCTCTTGATCATATGCTACCTCTTGAAACGGTTGAAAATTAATCATTTCCTTTTGGTACAGTTACTCTGTATTCCTTCCATCTTCTTCTGATGCTTTCTGCATCATTTAATAATTTGCCCAGAGAATCTTTCAATAACAATAGTCGAGGCTTGAATTTTTTCCTTAATTCCCACAGCTTGAGAAATGCTGAGTGTGATCTTCTTTTTTGGTTTTCTGTCTCCAGGTCTTTGCACATTTTGTTGTAATAGTTGGCTTTATCTACTTGAGCTGATCTTTGAAATTTTCTGTTCAGCTCTTGGACCTCCTCATTTCTCCCATTTGCTTTAGCATCTCTATGCTGGAGAGCAAGTTTCAGTGTCTTGTCTGACATCCATTTTGACCTTTTCCTTCTTTCTTGTCTTCTTAATGACTTTTTGTTTTCCTCATGTATAATGTTCTTGATGTCATACCACAATTATTCTGGTCTTCAGTCTTTAGTGTTTAATGTATCAAATCTGTTCTTCAAATGATCTCCAAATTCAGTTGGGATATATTCAAGGTAATATTTTGGCTCTCGTGGACCTGTTTTCATTTTTTTCAGCTTCAGTTTGAATTTGCATATGAATAATTGATGGTCTGTTCCACAGTCTGTCCCTAGCCTTGTTTTCACTGATGATATGGAGATTTTCCATCTTTTCTTTCTGCAAATGTAATAAATTAAATTTCTGTGTATTCCATCTGGTGAAGTTCATGTGTATAATTGTCTCTTATGCTGTCTAAAGAAGGTATTTGAAATGTACAAATCATTGATTTTGCATAATTCTATCAGGCATTCTCCAGCATCATTTCTATCACCAAGGCCATATTTTCCAACAATTGATTTTTCCTTTTTACTCCCAACCTTTACATTCTAATCACCAGTAATGAGCAATATATCTTGATTGCATGTTTGATCAATTTCAGATTGCAGTAGTTGGTAGAATTCTTCTATTTCTTACTCACTGACTTTAGTGGTGGTGTGTAAATTTGAATAATAGTGGTATTAACTGGGCGTCCCTGTAGGCACAAGGATATTATTCTGTCAGAAACAGTATTGTACCTCATGACTGATCTGGATATGTTCTTTTTGACGATGAACACAAAACCATTCCTCTTCAATTTGTCATCCCGGCATAGTAAACCATGTGGTTGTCAAATTCAAAATGGCCAATACCAGTCCATTTCTGCTCATTAATGCCTAAGATAATGATGTTTATGCGTTCCATTTCAGTTTTAACAACTTCCAATTTTCCCAGATCCATACTTCATACATTCCATGTTCCAGTTTTCAATGGATATTTACAGCTATTTCTCTTCATTTTGAGTTGTGCTCCATCAGCAAATGAAAGTCTTTTGGGATTTACTCCCACAGATTTTACTCCATTCGCATCATCACTTCCAACTCTTATTTGAGGAGGCAGCTCTTCCCCAGTCGTATTTTGAGTGCCTTCCACCCTGAGGGGCTCGTTTTCCTGCACTATATCTGACAGTGTTTCTCTGCTATTCATAAGGTTTTCAGTTACTAAATGTTGGAAGTAGTTTGTCACTCCTTCTTCCTAGTCTGTCTTCATCTGAAACTCATCTGAAACCTGTCCACCATGGGCAATCCCACTGCTATTTAAAGTACTGGTGGCATAGCTTTCAGAATCACAGCATCTCACAAGCCATCACAGTATGACAAACTGACAGACAAGTGGTGACAAAATACTTTAGAGTATAGTTATATCTAAATTTCAATAAAGCATATATGTTACTAGGTCACAAAGTATTACTACAAAAATCATAAGAACTTTTATTAAATGAAAGTATCGTAATGTAAAGCTATTGTTCTTTGGGATATTGCACATCTAGGTTTACACACTTCTGAAAATAGTGTTTTCATCACTCTAACCTTTCCCACCACCCACATTAGGCAATTTTCCATTTATACCATGTCAAAATATTCATTTGGGCATCTTTGAAGGACTCCAACTGTGTCCTTTTCAATGCTCTTTGAATTTGGGGGCTGGAGAGAAATCTGAAGGGCCAAGATCAGGACTGTAAGATGGGAAGTAAAGTTTTCCAATGACATTCTCATAGGACTATCTTTGCTATCATCGAAGAATCAGCAGGTGCATTGTCATAATGAAAAAAAAAATTATTTCCACAGCTTTCCTGGCCTACTTCTCACCAATGAAGTTTTCAATTTTCTTAAAACTTTTTAATAAGTCCTCTCAATTATCCTATATCCTTCAAGAGGAGCTCTTTGAGATCATTCCCCCCCCCCCAAAAAAAAAAAACTCACCATCGCCTTCAGAGGTGACTTATCTACCTACATTGAATTTAACTTGCCTAGCAAATTCTATTGGAATCCACTGTTTTTATCTGACTTTTATTTTGAAGGCACTCTAAGGAGGATAAAACAAATGATTCCTGAGAGAACTTATCTGTATCTATTCGCTGGTCATAGAAACATTTCAATATGTTTTGTTTGTAATAAACATGTGCATATGATAGCACTGGACTGTAAGCCACAGGTTGGCAGTTGAAGCCTAATAGCCGCTCCACAGTATAAAGATGAAGTTTTCTGCTCCTATAATGCTTTAAAACCTGGGAACTCTATACATACTTGTTAGGAATCTGAACCAATCCACAGCACTTTGCAACAACAACAACAACAATGTAAGGGTTAAAGTCAAGGAGAAATATTTGTTTCTTTCCCTTGTCCAAGTGTCCCATACTAGTACCTTATAAATATTTTTTAAGGTACTTGAGTTCACATTTCACTTTGGAAGGAGAAAGAAAAAATTGTACTATGGGTAAAGAATTAAGAGGAAGCAATTATTAAGAGCTAAAAATAACCATGGAATTATAAACATGAGGGAATTTGCAGAAATCTTTGGCAAAACATTTAAAGTCTTATAAAATGGATTAGAAAGAATGCTCTATCTTCAATGAAACTTCAAAGGACAAGATAACATATGTTGAAAACTAATACCCATGTTATTATAATTTCTCAACTTTAAGATGCTATAAATCCTCAAAACTGGACTAATAGACAGCATCATGAAAAACAGAGAAAAGATTGAAGTTGTTAAGGATTTCATTTTACTTACATCTACAACCAATGTCCATGGAAGCAGCATTCAGGAAGTCAAGTGACATATTGCATTGTCCAAATCTACCACAAATGACATCTTGAAAGTGCAAAAGAGCAAATAAGTCACTTCGAGGACTAAGATACACCTGACTCAAGCCATGATATTTTCAATAGCCTCATATGCATGTGAAAGTTGAACAGTGATTAAAGAAGATCATAGAAGAAATGATGTATTTAATTTACAGTGTTGGAGAAGTATATTAAAAGTACCATGGACTTCCAGAAGAACAAATCTATTTTGGAAGAAACACAACCTAAATGCCTCTTAAAAACAGGGACAGAGTGAATTCATCTCACATACTTTAGATAAATCATCAGGATGTTCCAGTCCCTGGAGAAGAACATGATACTTGGTAAAGTGGAGGGTCATTGAAAAAGAGGATGAACACCAATGAGATGGATTGACACAGTGGGAACAACAGTGGTCTCAAACATAACAACAATTGTGAAAATGGTGCAGGATTGGGCAGTGTTTTGTTCCCTTGTTGAAAGGGTCACTATGAGTGGAGCCAACTTAATGGCTCATAACAACAACTACAATAAATTATCAGGTGTATAATTAATAATTTGAACATAGAATGCATAAAGTAAGAACCTAGATAAAATGGAAGTGGTCCAAAATGAAATAGAGCATATAAAGATTGATGTCACTGGTATTTGTTGTTGTTGTTAAGTGCTGTCGAGTCGATTCTGACCCATAGCGACCCTGTACAGGGTTTCCGAGGGTGTAAATCTTTATGGGAGTGGCTGGTAGTTTCGAACCTCTGATCTTAAGGTTCGCAGCCTGATTCGTAACCACTACACTACCAGTCACTGGTATTAGTAAGGTGAAATGGACAACTGTTGGCCATTTTGAATTTGAACTTCAATGAATATGGTCTGCAATGGCAGAAATGATAGAATAGTTATAGCATCGCTTGTACAAATGGCATGGCAGAGGTTTCTGACCTCATCTAATTTCACAAGGTATAAGTAGTCTTCAAGATGGTGGATCGTGTAGATGTGCAATGAAGAGCTCTGTCAATAACAGCACAGAATACTGGGCCAAGCAGGCTCAGGGGACGGAGCTGGATCTCTGAAACACATATAAAGGAATATTTGGAGGATTGGATGGCTTACAGCTAGGGGAATTTGTTGGAGAATTAAGAAATCCATTGTTTTCTAATTCAAGACGCTCAGCTATGCCTGTAGCCGCCATCTTGGGAAGGAACATCTTGATTGTATCAGGATTGATATCGAAATTTAGAGTGAGAGTTTCAACATAAAAACGGCCACCACTCGTATGTCTGTTGTGCTGTGGTGACTTGAATTGCTGTGATTCTACGATTCTGAGGGCTATGCCACTGGTATTTTAAATAACCAGCAGGGTCACCCATGGTGGACAGGTTTCAGATGAGCTTCCCGACAAAGACAGACTAGGAAGAAACAATGAAGAAATACTTCCGAATTTTTAGTCACTGAAAACCTTATGAATAGCAGAGACACACTGTCAGATACAGGGCCGGAAAATGAGCCCCTCAAGTTGGAAGGCACTCAAAATGCGAATGGGGAAGAGACGCCTCCTCAAAGTAGAGTTGACCATGATGACGTGAATGGAGTAAAGATCGTGGGAGAAAAGCCAAAAGAACCTTCATGTGCTAATGGGGCACAACTCAAAATGAAGATAAACAGCTGTAAATATCCATTGAAAATCAGAACATGGAATGTATGAAGTATGAGTCTGGGAAAATTGGAAGTTGTCAAAACTAAATGGAACACATAAATATCGATATCTTAAGCATTAGTGAGCCAAAATGGACTGGTATTGGCCATTTTGAATTTGACAACCATATGGTTTACTATGCAGGGAATGACAAATTGAAAAGGAATGGTGTTGCATTCATCATCAAAAAGAATATATCCAGATCAGTCATGAAGTACAATGCTATAAGTGATAGGATAATATTCATGCACATACAGGGATGCCCAGTTAATACCACTATTATTCAAATTTATGCACCAACCACTAACGCCAGTAAGGATGAAATAGAAGAATTCTACCAACTTCTTCAATCTGAGATCAATCAAACATGCAATCAAGATGTATTGCTCATTACTGGTGA
>NW_006411436.1:0-947 GCF_000296735.1 Chrysochloris asiatica
AACATTGACTATTTCTTTTTGGTACAGTGACTCTGTATTCCTTCCCTCTTCTTTTGATGCTTTCTATATCATTCACTATTTTGTCCATAGAATCCTTCAATATTGCAAGTCAAGGCCTGAATTTTTGCTTCAGTTCCCTCAGCTTGAGAAATGCTGAGCATTTTCTTCCCTTTGGTTTACTAAATCCAGATTAGAAAGTAATATATTTCGTTATAACATTTGACATTGTCTTCTCAAGCTGACCTCTGAAACTGTCTGTTTAGTTCCTTTACCTCCTCATTTCTTCCATTTGCTTTAGCATCTTTACACTGGAGGAAGTTGCAGAATTTCTTCTGACATTTATTTTGGTCTTTTCCTTCTTTCTTGTTTTCTTAATGACCTTTTGCTTTCCTTTGTGTATGATGTTCATGATGTCATCCCACAATGTTTCTGGTCTTTGGTCTGTAGTGTCTAATGCAACAAATTTGTTCTTCAGATGATCTCTTAAATTCAGGTGGGATACGTTCAAGGTCATGTTTTGGCTCTTGTGGACTTGTTTTCATTTTCTTCAGCTTCAGCCTGGACTTGGATATGAGCAATTGGTCTGTTCCACAGTCTGCCACTGGCCTTGTTCTGGCTAATGATATGGAGCTTTCCCACTGTCTTTTTCCACAGGTGTTATGAATTTGATTTTTGTGTATTCCACCTGGTTAGGTCCATGTGTATAGCCATCTTTTATGTTGTTTAAAATATTTATGTGCAATGAAAAAATCATTGGTGTTGCAAAATCATATCATGTGACCTCCAGCATCATTTGTATCACCAAGGCCATATTTCCCAATTACAGCTTCTTCCTCTTTGTTTGCAACCTTTGCATTCCAGTCACCAGTAATTATCAATACATCTTGATTGTGTGTTTGATCAGTTTCTGACTGAAGAAGGTGGTGGTGGTTGTTGTTAAGTACCAT
>NW_006411436.1:1867-2956 GCF_000296735.1 Chrysochloris asiatica
AATAAGTACCTAGAATTCCTGGCTAGGAGAGTATACATTTAAATTTTTACTATTATTTCAGGCAGACATTTCAAAAGCCCGTATGTCTTTTAACAGCAGTGACTGCATGTACCCATTTTTCCATACACTTAGCTTGATGCATACTATAAAACTTAAGAGTTTTGTCAATCTGAAAAAATGACAATTCTAAAATGAGATTTTCATCTCATGCATGTGAAAATTAAAGAACTAAATGCAAAAAATTTTGCTATAAATACATTAGGAGGAGATAGATTTCTACATTTTTTTTTTAGATTTGTCTATCCTTGTATGGCACTATAGGATAAGCACTCAACCACATGTTTAGTTTGAACCTCAAGGTTGGTATTCAAACTCCTCATCAGCCGCTCCTTGGAAACCCTATACACAGTTGCTATGAGTCAACTTGCTAGCACTTAACAACAACAACAACTGTAGTATCTGTTTGTTTTTAAATAGCTAGGAATATGAAATAGAATAACTTAAACATATCAACATGAGACTCTGAACACCTCCTAACATGCTTTTCTGTCATTTAGTTGTGATGGTTTTAGTTAGAAATCTTAAATTGTGGACTGATTTAAAAAGCTATATATACATGTCACATTCATAAACACTTTCTTAATCATCTCTCACACTTTACCTTTATCCCCTCAAACTGAAATTAATCTGTTGTTTCTCTACAGTACAACATGCCTCTTACTCAGTTATTTTAGTCTGCTGTCTATTCAGTAAGTAGCACGTGCATTCTGTGTCAGTGATTAGATTGTAAGCTCTAGATTGTAGATGAGAACCATGTTTTATCTGTTTTTTATATGTCACGTAGTACCAAAGATAATCATTTGTTTTGTATAAATGTGAGTAAATGAAGTTAACACATTTGCTTTATTTCAGCTTCTTTGCCCAAAATGCAGTGCCAAATTGGGTTCCTTCAACTGGTATGGTGAACAGTGTTCTTGTGGGAGATGGATAACGCCTGCTTTTCAAATACATAAGAATAGAGTGGACGAAATGAAAACGCTTCCTGTTTTGGGATCACAAACAAGAAAAATATGAACTGTGGCATTTGAT
>NW_006411436.1:3726-11064 GCF_000296735.1 Chrysochloris asiatica
TTTTTTTTTAATTCTTAAAATACAAAGGTGGGAGTAATTTTAAGTGTAAAGGAAACAAAATGATGATCCTCTTTTTAAAAAATGCCTGCTTTAATTTTTGAAATGTTTAGAATTGTTATGGATAATTCTTGAGAAAATCTCAACACAGGACCCAAAGCCTTTCGAAGCTTCCAAAAGAGAATCTTTTCTTGTGAGAATACAAATTATTGCTGCTAAAGGCTGACAGTAGTTCTTACGGTTTGTCAGCCAAGGTTGCTATGTGCTTCCAGCATCTCCCACATTAAATGAAATATATAAATCTTTTGCTTTTTTATTGTGTTTGTTTCTCATAATCTGCTAACTCCTTTGTTCTGTAAATTAAGCAGAAGGATTTACTGTGGTCCAAAAACAAAAGAACCATGACTTTAGGCATAGATCTAATGGGAATATAACATGGGTGGAAAGTTTAAGAAAATTGTAACTCTGTTAAAATAGTCTAGAGACTCACTAGAGAGGCCTTCTACTGCAGACACTAGGCATGCATGCCCTTTGTCACCCATTCCTATCAGACAGTAGAGCAGTGCCAGCCCTGCAGCTCAGGACTGTACAGATGGTGTGGTGGTGCCATCTGACCTCTAACTTCACAAGGGGGAAGAAAAATCAAATCAGCAGCCCAAGACTGATTCCTGTTAAGTAGAAGACAGACATGCCTGTATCCTCCAACCTGTTTTTACAATTTCTGGCACTAACTGTCCCGCCCATGGTACTCCATACTTCTCTGCTGGGTGCAATAATTCGTTGCAATGGCCACACGAAACCATACAGACAATACTCACAATTTGGGGGTTCATTAGTGAAGTTGTTGTTGTTGTTATGTGCCGTGGAGTCAGTTCCGACTCATAGCGACGCTGTACAGGGTTTCCGAGACTAGAAATCTTTACGGGAGCAGAAAGCCTCATCTTTCTCCCGCGAAACAGCAGGTAGTTTCAAACTGCTGTCCTTTTTGTTCGCAGCCCGATTCATAACCACTATGCTACTAGAGCTAACAGGTTACAATTTAGAATCAGGAAGGACTCAGGATACAGTTCTAAGGTCAAAACAGATTCTTCTAAACCAGGCTCAAAGGCAGACCTCTATCTGGCCCTTTGCCCCTGCTCAGGCAAGTATTCAAAACGCTTTAGTTCTGCCAATAAGTGCCTTGTGGTCCCCCCACTCTGCCATGGAGCGTCTTACCTGAAGGGGCTCAGCTCTCATCGGTGCCATCTCCTGTGGGTGTCCAGTTCTGCTGCTGCCGTTTCTCTGCTCCTGTGTCTGGCTGTCTCGTGTCATCTTCAGTGTTACAACTCTCACTCTATGAGCTACTCAGCACAGGGAGCCTGGAATTACAGGCACACTCCACTCCGGGCTCTTCCTTCTTGGTAGTTACGACATTCTTCTTTATGTCTCCAGGGGTGGTGGTAATTGTGTGCTGTCCAGTCGGTTGCCATTCATAGTGACCCATATAGAGTTTTCAAGACTGTATATAATATGGAAGCAGAAAGCCTCATCTTTCTCCCATGGAGGTGGATTCAAACTACAACCTTGTAGTTAACATTCAAGCTCATAATCCACTTTGCTACCAGGGCTCCTTTCATCCCTCTGAGATGGCTCATTTTAAGTCTTGAGGGATCGCAAAACTGAGCAATCCCCTCATAAGCCTTTTATACATTGTACTTGCATAGTCCCAGTCCCACAAGAATATAGTGTACTTTATTTGCATTATAAGTAAGCTACCCAACCCCCTTGGTGGCTACAAGCACCTCATCTGTATAGTTCCACCTAGTAATTTAGTGGAAGTTACAAAGACTGTGATTAGAAGAACTATATTAAGTAATTCATTGCATTACAAAGACTAACTCATGGTGGGACACGATGACTTTCTCACAAGTGTAAGGTAGTGCCCTCTCTCCAGATTTCATCATCACAGCTGTTAAGGATAAAACTGCTTCAGCTAGAAAATCCAGGTTTGTGGGGCAACTCATGGTTTCATTTATGTTGACTAGAACTACACAGGGTGACCTTGGTTTTTTGGGGGAAGAAACATCTCTAAACATCCATTAATAATCAAAACATGGAATGTAAGAAGTGTGAATCTAGGAAAATTGGAAATTGTCAAAAATGAAATGGAACATAAACATCGATATCCTTAGGCATTCGTGAGCTGAAATGAACTGGTGTTTGCCATTTTGAATCTGACAGTCACGTGGTTTACTATGCAGGGAATGACAAATTGAAGAGGAATGGCATCACATTCATCATCAAAAAGAACATATCCAGATCTGTCTTGAAGATGCAACACTGTCTGTGACAGGATAATATCCATAGCCTACACGGAAGACCAGTTAATACCATTATTATTTAAATCTATGCACCAACCACTAAAGCCAGTGATGATGAAATTGAAGAATTCCACCAACTTCTTCGGTCTAAAATTGATCAAACATGCAATCAAGATGTATTTATAATTACTGGTGATTGGAATGTAAAGGTTGCAAACAGAAGAAGGATACATAGTATAATATGGGTTCCACCTCAAGGCAAAGAGGACAAAAACCCTCACCACTAGAGCAATAAAAACACCATGGTAAAATGGAGAAAAGATGGACGTCACCAAAGACTTCATTTTGCTTATGTCCACAGTCACTACTCACAGAAGCAACATCAAGAAATCAAATGACATATTGCACTAGGCAAATCTGCAGCACAAGTCCTCTAATGTGTTGAAGAACCCCACTGAATAGTTTTCATCTTGTCTAGACAGGTCTGGTGAAAAGAGATGGGGGTAAGATTCTTTTGATTCAATAGTAATTGTTATCATGACTAATTGCAACTGTCACCACTGTAAAGGTACAAGTTGTGTAATAAAAACCGTAGTGTAGTTAATCTTACAGTATGAAACAGAGGACCCTAGGACCATCAAGGGAGAAGAGCAAAAGTGGAGTTTGGGACCAGAGAAGCAGTGACACCAGAGATGGAGGCAGAGATGAGGACAGAGGGAGCAGCTGGGGACTCTGGGCTCATGGAAAGAGAGGGACTGGGCACTGGTGGCCAGGAGGCAGGCTTGCAGAATGTGCCCTTTGGTTGTTAAAATTATTATATATTCTTGAGTGTTTCTGTGTACATCTCCCCCCCCTCCCCAAAAGAATAAAAGGAAACAGAGGAATGGAAGCAAATACTGTTGAATGATGACACATGGAGGACATTGTAATCATTTCAGTGAAATGATGGTGTAAAGCCAATGTTCTCTCATGTAAAACTATCACTCAGTTCACAGTTTTTAAAAAATGTGTTGAAGAGCAAAGATACCAATTTGAAGACTAAGGTGTCCCTTACCCAAGTTCTTCTGGCATTCTATGATACTTAACAATACTTCAATATTCTTCTCCAGCACCATAACTCAAATGCATCAGTGTTTCATTCTGTTGTGCATTGGTTCGCTAATTGTGGAGACCAACTTGACGATACTTAATAGCAATAACAACCTACAAAGGAGAACTGATAACACTAAACTAGGATTTCTCAGCAGAAACCATGTAGGCAAGAAGGCAATGGAATGAAATACACAAAACTGTAAGAAAAAAAATTGCCAACCTAGAATCACATACCTAGCAAAGCTGTCCCTCAAATATGATAGTGAAATTAGGACATTTCCAGATAAGAAGAAATGAAAGGAATTTGTACTAACCAGACCAACCTTACAAAAAAATTGGTCTGGATAGTACAAATTCAACTTTACTAAAAAATACTAAGGGGTACCCTTTGGACTGAGAACCAACAACAGCACACAACAACCTGAGATTAATATACATGACAACACCACCTAGAACTCAATCCAGATATGTTATTGTTGTTAAGTGCTTTCAAGTCATTTCCAAATCCAGATATAGGACTATTTAAAATAAAACAAATTTATGAAACAGAAAATAGGAGACCAGTGATAACAATTTATAATGAAGTAAGCCAACTGCAAAGCAAAAAGAGGAAACAGTGTAGATACAGAACTTCCAAATGGTGAGGAAGTCAAGTCAAGTTGATCTTATCAGTGACAGGTTGGGACCCCTGGGCCCAAAGCCTCTGTTACCCTGACTTCATATCTGCCCTTTTGCCCTAAGTCTTCTCCCAGTAGACAGAAATCAAGAAAAGGAGAAGATACCTCTAGTCAAACAAAAATAGTAACATTGAGAGGAACAGTTTGGTGACAGATAAAGATATCAGGACTTGAAACCATGATCAAGAAAAGCAACTGGTCACAAGGAGTAAGAACTTGACAGACAACCCATAAAAATTGCATCTATTGCTGACAACTGCCAAAAGCACTCCATTTCCAAGATGCCTGAACCTTTACTAAAAATCAAATGAATTTTTTGTGCACTCTTTGAAGTGCACTTTTTAAAGTGCACTTTTGCTTTATACTAAAGAGTTTTTGAGTGACGGCTTATTGTTCAAGTGTGATTGAGAAGCGGAGACTTGGTGAGATGAATTCTTTAGACGCCCCCAACCCCCTGAGAGTGAAAGGGATCGGGGAAAAATATGACATCTTCAAGAAAAAAACAGACTGTTTTAAATGGGGAAAACATTAATAAATTACATGGTGACTTCAAAGAAAATTAATACACCTTTACATTAAAATAAAAAGGAAGAAAATCAGAAAGATTTAGTAAACATTAACACAACAGAAATGACAATGAAAAGAAAACTCACAAACAAAATGAACTCAGCGCAGAAAATTATGTGGAACAAAGAAACCAGCAACACCACAAAAACAAAACAAAACAAAAAACATAAAAACCCACACCATAAAATGACAGCAATGAATTCATAGATATTGATAATATACGAAATGTAAATGGATTAAATGCACAAGTTAAGAGACACAGAGTAGCAGAAAGAATATGAAAACAGGATTCTTCAGTATGCTGTCTTCAAGAGACACATCAAAAAGATGGAGACAGCCTAATGCCCATCAACAGAAGAATGGCTAAACAAACCTTGTTACATACATATATACAATGGAATACTATGCAACACTGAAGAATAATAATGAATCTGTGAACACCTCAACATGAATGAATCTGGATTTGACCAATGTTACAAAATTTTATAGAAAAGTTTTTCTTAAGGAAATATTCTGTGATAGTTAGGGAGGGGTGGAAAGGAGGGGAAATGATTGACAGGCTAGAGGTTAGGCACATGTTAACATACATGTTGGGGCAGGACATACACAAGAGAGATTGGCAGAGGAAAAATGAAGATAGCGGGAGACACAGGGAGGAATGTAATTAAAGTGAACAGAGGTCAATACTGTTAACTGATGATGCACGAAGAGAATTGTAATCATTGTAATGAAGCTAAGTATATGATTTGTTGAATGCAAAACTTATGATCTACTCTAACTCTTCACTCAATTCACAATAAAAAGTAAAAAGAAAACAATAGAAAACCAGGAAGACAAAATCAGAATTTCCAAAACCAAAGAAAAGGAAAGAATCCTGAGAGCAGTTTGGAATAATAGAAAAGGGAATCAGAAATAACAGTTTCAGAACTACCAAATGAAAAGGAAATCAAGTAGTGGCAGTATGCTGTGGTGTTGATTCCAGCTCCCAATTCATAGTGATTGAGTTTCTGAGGCTTTAAATCTTTATTGGAGCAGAAACCCTCATCTTTCTCCCAAGGAGCACCTGGTGGACTCAAACTGCTGATTCTGTAGTTAGCAGCCCAAAGTGTAACCCATTACACTACCAGGGCTCCTAAAAAACAACTAGCTGCCTAGAAAATGTTAAATAAATAAATAAAAATCTAACTGTAACCTTAAACCCTAGCCCGAATCCTACCACTGTGATCTTTATGGAAGCAGACTGTCACACCTTTCCTGTGTGGGGCATTCAGGGATCCGAGTCAATGACCTTCTGGTTATCAGTCCATTGGGTTTGAACCAGTGACGTTTTAGTCAGCAGATCCAGGGTTCTTTCTTATGTGTTTGTTTGAACATTTCTACATTAAGGATTTCTTTTAAAAATCAAAATGTCAAGTAAAAGTTTTGTTTGAATGGCAATACATTTTTCTAAATGGAAAATCTTAAAGAACATAAAGACAGTATGAAAATAACAGAATTTAAGAAGGGTTTTGAACAGTATTAGTGTAAAAAAAATCAATAGCTACTGTCATTGAGTCTGTTCCAACTCATAGTGACATGGTATAGGGTTTTTGAGGCTGCCAGTCTTTACGGGAGTGGAAAGCTTCATCTTTATCCTACTGAATGGTTGATGGGTTTGAACTGCTGACCTTGTGGTTACAGTCCAGTGTTTATCCTAGAACTCCACAGAATTCCTTCATCCTAACGCTAATTGAATGGTGGTGGAGGTGGGAAAGGGATATGGAAAACAAAATAAAAAAACTGAAAACAATATAAATAAAAAACTCTTAGTGATCTCAAGAAAAGGAAGGATTTCTCAGGCAAGATACAAAAGAGCAGAATTCATAAGACTGATAGATTTGACTACATTGAAACTAAGACATAAGGACAAAAATCCATCAACAAAGTTAAAGACGTGTTAACTGGGAGAAGATATTTGCAACAGTCAAATAAATAAATAATGTAAACTAAGCTCTCCCCGGACTCCTGGGGTGGCTCTGTAGGATCAGCAGTGGTCTTTGAACCACAAGATCGGCAGTTCAAATCCACTAGCTTCTCCTCAGAAACTCTATACCGGGTCACTATGAGTCAGAACTGATTCCATCACAGCACTTAACACCACCAATAAGAAAGATCTACACATATCAAGAGAAAGAAAACCCAATTACAACATTTATAAAAGAAGAATGTGCAATTCACAGAAAAGGAATTTAATTGGTCTAATAAATATAAAAAGATGTTTCACCTCCTTAATTGTTGTTGTTGTTGTTAAGTGCCATGGAGTCGGTTCTGACTCATAGTGACCCTGCACAGGAGCAGAACACTTCATCTTTCTCCAGCGGAACCGCTGGTAGTTTCAAACTGCTGACCTTGCGGGTCACAGCCTGATTCGTAACCACTATGCTACCAGCGCTCCTTGAATTGTTAGGCAAACATAAATTATAGTCACATCCTTCACTGTGGCAAATATTTTTAGTGTATGGAACTGACCAGGAAGGCATTTAACAACAACAAGGCATCTAAAGTTAGAGAGAACGTTGAGCAAAAAGAAATCATCACTACCAACAGATCTGTGTTGGAAGAAGTGCAGCCAGCGTGCTCCTTGGAGGCCAGGATGGCCAAACTTCATCTCTCATACTTCAGACATATTGTCAGGAGGGACCAGTCACTGGAGAAGGATATCATAT
>NW_006411437.1:0-10864 GCF_000296735.1 Chrysochloris asiatica
CCAGATAGGGGAAGACAGATACCATGCCACATGATGACTAAGAACTAGAAGCCGAGAAGAGAAAAAGACTGTCTTCCAGAGCCAATTACAGGGAGAAAGGCATCCTGGATAGCCAACACTCTAAATTCACATTCCTAAACTGTAAGGTAATTACTTTCTGTTTGTTAAAGCCATACTATTATAGCAGTCTAGACTTACAATACTGAAGGATTCTATGGGCAAAAACCAGGAGTCCTGGTGTGGTGCTGTGGGTCAATGTGTTAGACTGCAAAGTCAGTTTAAACCTCAAGATTGGCGGTTCAAGATCACCATCTGATCATTAGAAACCCTATACAGGGTTGCTATAGATTGGAAGTGACTTGACAGCACTTAACAACATCAACAATATGGGTAAAATAATGAACGATGAAGAAAGCATCAAAAGAAGATGGGAGCATTACACAAAATCTTTGGACCAAAAAGAAATGGTTGATGTTCAACCACATCAAGAGGTAGCATATGAGCAAGAGTGAATGATATTGAAGGAAGAAGTCCAAGGTGCACTGAAGGCATTGGCAAATTTCAAGGCTCTAGGAATTGATGGAATACAAATTGGAATCTTTCAACAAACAGATGCAACATGACAGTGCCACTCATTTATGCCTAGGAATTTGGAAACAGCTACCTGGTCAACTATAGAAAGATATTCATATTGTGCCTATTTCAAAGACAAGTGACCCAAAAGAATGTGGAAATCATTAGACAATATCATTAATATTACATGCAAGTAAATTTTTGCTAAAAAAAGTCAAAAACAAATGCAGCAGTGCATTGTTAGGGAACTTCCAGAGATTCAAGTCAGAGTCAGATAAGAATATGGAATGAAGGATATCATTGCTGGCATCAGATGGATCTTGGCTGAAAGCAGAGAATACCAAAGAGATGTTTACCTGTGCATTGTTGACTATGCAAAAGCTTTCAACTGTGTGGGTCATGACAAGCTATGGGTAACATTGTGAATAATGGATATTCCAGAACACTTAATTGTGCTCATGAGGAACCTGTACATAGATCAAGAGACAGTCATTTGAACAGAACAAAGGGACACTGAGGGTTTATAAGCAAGAAATGTGTGTGCCAGGATTGTATTATTGTACCATACTTATTCAATCTATATACTGATTAAATAACCTGTGAAACGGAATTATATGAAGAAGAATGTGACATCAGGATTGGAGCAAGACTCATTTACAACCTATGATATGAGATGATACAACTTTGCTTGTTCAGAATGAAGAGTACTTAAAATACTGACTGATGATGATCAAAGACCACAAGCTTCAGTACGGGTTGCACCTAAATGTAGAGAAACAAAAATACTCATAACTGGATGAATAAATAATATCATGATAAATGGAGAAAAGATTGAAGTTGTCAAAGACTTCATTTTGCTTGAAGACAACAACAACACGTATGGAAGCAGCAGTCAAGAAATCAAACGGTGTAATGCATTAGGCAAATTTACTGCATAAGACCTCCTTGAAGTGTTCAAGAGCAAAGATCCCAGTTTAAGGATTAAGGTGTGCCTGAACCAAGGCATGGTCCTTTAAAATAGCATTATATGTATGTGTATGTTGGACAATAAATGAGGAATTGATGAATTGATGTGGAATAATTCATGCATTTAACTTATGGCATTGGAAAAGAATACTAAATGTATCATAGACTACCAGAAGGACAAACAAATCTGTGTTGGAAGAAATACAGCCAGAATGCTTCTTAGAAGCTAGGATGGCAAGACATTGTCTTTCATACTTAGGACATATTATCAGCAGGAACCTATCTATGGAGAAAGACATCATACTTGGTAAAGTGGAGGGTCAGCAGAAAACATGAAAACTCCCAATAAGATGGACTGGCACAGTGGCACCAGCAATGGGCTCAAGCACAGCAACAATTGTGAGGATGGCACAGGACAATACATAAGATCGCTGTGAGTCGAAACCAACTCGATGGCACCTAAACAGTATATAACTAAGATAGAATTTGGTATCAGAAAGTGTGGTGTTGTTCTAACAGATACCTAAAATATAGAAGTGATTTTAGAATTGGGCAATGGGTAAAATCTAGAAGACTCTTGATGTGCTTTGTGGTATGGGCCTAGATGACTTTAAAAGACCATTGGTAGAATTATGGACATCAAAGACAATTCTGGTGAGGGTTCTGAAAGAAGTGAGGACAGCCCTAAAGAAAGTCTCTCTTGTCTTAGAGAATACATATGGCAATGACAGCCGGTTTTTGCTAGACATATGAACATTCAAAAGGGAATCGTGAACTTGAGATAGGATGACAGAAGAAGGGTGATATTTTTTCTGCAGCAGCAGTGTTTCATTCTGCTATGCATAGGGTCACCACAAGCTGGAACCACTCAACAACATCCAGCAACAATGACAACAGCAAAGGAACCTACTTATCTGAATTAATTTCACATGTTTGGTGGAAAGTAGACCTTGTAAGTGATGCACTAGCTACTTGACTTAATAGGCTTCTAATCAAGGACTTAAACTGGCTTCATGGTTTCTCCTTGCTGTTTATAATAAAATGTGAAAGGAAAAAGATGGACGTAAATGAACCATGAAAAATGAAAACAAATCTACAAGATTTGTACAAAGTCAGGACACAGATTTAGAATTTTCATCAAGGACTTGACTATACAATCTTTTGTTAAAGGTATTAATCCTTTGACTGATGACTCTAACCAACTACTACATCAGAAAGCACATCACCTTAGACCAAATTGGTCAGAGACTGGATGAAAAGAAGGCAAGTTGTTTACAACTTGGAAATGTACAGGCAGGAAACAGGCCAAAGGCATTACATCTATTGTTCTCCAAGAAAAGAAAAAGAACAGATCAGAAATTAATAGAACTCTTGGAAGGAGCATGGAAAATAGAATGGTTCTGTTTCAAAGGATGAAGCCACAGTCTCCTAGGTTTTAGATAGTCAGATTTCTACCAGCTGGGTTTAGAGGGTTGAGCTGCCATATAGGTAAACCAAACAAGTTGAGCCACTGCCCAAAGGTAAGGGGGTAGGTGGGGCTTCCATGCCCAAAGACCAAAAATTACTGTTCAATGCTGAGTCAGGAGAAGGAAACCTTGCAGTGCTGATGAGGTGGAATCAACACTCATGTGTACTAGAAAAATGAGACTCCCAACGCTGAGGTGGCAAGGTTTTCATACCAGTAGACAAGAAAGGCAGGGCCTCCACCCAGGACCATTGCCCAGATGATCTCAGAAATAGGATGACTATTTTCAAGATGTGAGAGATAATGTGATTTATGCCTTTGTTTTGTGTCTGTTATCTCTTGTTTCCCTCCAATTTATTCTATTTGTAATAGAAATATCTGCCTTATGCATGTTCTATCATTGGAAGCAGATAAAAACTGTATTCTAGAGTTCATAGGTTTACAGATAAAGAGGAATTTTGCTCCAGGATGAATATGTCTAAAGACTTATCCATATATGATTTAGATGATTCAGAAGTTGAGATTTTGGATTTGGAGTTTATTTTAACTTTGGGGATAGTGTGATGTGGTAAACGTGTTCTACATGTGGGAAAGACATGAATTTCAGGAGACTAAAATTGAATTGTGCCCCCAAAAAATATGTGCTGTAAATCCTAAACTCTATACCTGTAGTTATAATCCCATTTGGGAATGGGTTATATTTCTTATATTAATGAGGCAGTATTAGTGTAGGATATGTTTTGAGTTAATCTCTTTTGGGATATGAAAAGAGCAGATACAGCAAGGAAGCAATCCAGATAGAGGCAGATAGAGGCCAGTCCACAAGAAAATCAATCACCAAGGAGCCAAGGAATTAAAGCTGAAAGAGAGAGTCTTCCCTTATAGACCACACCCTGAATTTGGACTTCTAGCTTCCTAAACTGTAAGAAAATTAATTTCTGTTGGCTAAAGCCACCCACTGTGATATTTCTGTTATAGTAGCATTATTTACCAGAATCAGGAGGTAATATGGCCCTTGCATATGGAAGCTGATGATTATGTTATATACTCTTTAGTGTCCCAAGGAATTAGTGTTCAAAGGAAAATGTTTGGGAAGCACAATACAAACCCATATCTTAAGCATTCTAAATTTGTACCAGAGTACTTAGGGGAAAATACCACTAATCTGTCAATTTATTGGACTGTGAAGACTTTAGCCTTGATTTGATGTTAGAAGCAGAGCCACCAGTTTTTCAAAGACCAACAGGATCTTCCATGGTAAACAGGTTTCAGTGGAGCTTCCTGACTAAGACACACTAGGAAGAAAGGCCTGAAAATCTAATTCTGAAAATTAAACAATGAAAACTCTATAGATCACAACATAAGATTGTGATCTAGTCTGATATAGGGCTGAAAGATTGGATCTCCAGGTTTTAGGCACTACACAACAGTTGTAACAATGGACTTCAATGTGCTATTGATCGTGGATTCAAGAAAATTGAAGTATTCAACAACTTCAATCTTTTCTTCATTTGATGTTATTTATTGGTTCAGTTGTGAGAATTTTCATTTTTGTTCCCAAGGAGATGTAATCCATACTGAAGGCTGTAGTCTTTGATCTTCATCAGTATTTCAAGTCCTCTTCATTTCCAGCAACCATATTGTTAATGACTCTTCCTCAAATCCTGATGCCATGTTATTTTTCATATAGTCTAGCTTTTCAGATCATAGCATACAGATTTAATAAATATGGTGAAAGGATACAACTCTGGCTCCACTTTTCCTTATTTTTAAACCATTTAATGTCCCCTTTTTCTGGCCTATGTATAGGTTCCTCATGAGCACAATTGAGGGTTCCGTAGTTCGTTGTGACCCACACAGTTGAATGCCTCTACATGATCAATAAAACACAAGTAAACATTTTTATGATATTCTTTGTTTTTAGGCAATATCCATCTGACATCAGCAATGATATTAGTTACTCCATGTCCTCTTCTGAAGCCAGCTTGAAAACTGCTGTAACCATTTTTAAATTATCTCCTGCACAATTTTGCCTATATAGGAGTCCTGATGTGGCACTATGGGTTAATACACTAGACTGCAAGATTAGTTAGAATCACAAGGCCAGCGGTTCAACTCCACCAGCTGCTCCTTGGAAGCCCTATACATGGTCACTTCGGGTGATAACTGACTCAACTAAGCTTAACAACAACAGCAATGATAGTAATCATACTGTTCAAGGATTTCCACATTCCATTGGGTCACCATTCCTTAAAATGAGCACAAATATGGATCTTATAAGATTGGTTTGCCAGGTAGCCATTTTCCAATTTTCTTGACATAGGCAAGTGAGTGTTTCCTGTGCTACATCAATTTGCTGAAAAAATTTAATTTGTATACCATTAATTACTGGAGTCTTATTTTTCACTAATGCCTTCAATGTAGCTTGAACTTTTTCCTTCAATACCATCAGTTCTTGATCAAATGATACCTCTTGAAATGAGTGAACATCAACTAAGTCTTTTGGATACACTGACTCTGTGTATTCCTTCCATCTTCTTTTCATGCTGTATTATTCAATATTTTGCCCATAGAACTCTTCAATATTGCAACTAGATGCTTGAATTTTTTCCTTCAGTTCTTTCAGTTTGAGAAATGCTGAGTGAGTTCTTTCCTTTTGTTTTTGTAACTCTAGGTCTTTGCAAATTGCATAATGCTTTACTTTCTCATTTTGGTCCTGTTATTTGCCTCCAGCTGTGTCCTAGGGTTCCCTGGAGGTTATGGCTGAGAGAAAATTTCAAATAAAAGAGATCACCACAAAATTAAGAAGTTCACATTTAATCACAGTTCAGCCATCATGTCATTACTTCCCTCATTTTATGCTTGTTTCCCTCAAAACATTGAGGAATTTGGTCATAAAATCTTTTCAGTCTCTGAGCTCAGGAGTACTTACAGACCCTAGGAACAACATTGCACCAAAGTTCCCCAAATACATGATTCCAAGAAGCCCTCTGAGCACTGAGAAGAAGCAAAGAGGATGGTTCTGGAACACATAATCATGAGATAAATTAGAGCACAAAAGCTAGATGTTGAAACAATGGAGTCTTTCTCAATTCCCTGTTTGAAGACATTTTTTAAGAGATGTTGTGCAGCAGACAATGAGAATTAGGGGGTAAAACAGATTGTAAATTAGAAACCATTTCATTTAAAATATAAGTTGGAATATTAATTTTCTTTTCTTTTTTAAGTACAGTCTTTATCCATGTTTTCAAATCATTCATGTTCAATGCATTTCTGTCTTCTCTAAAGAAATAATCTTTAGAAAGGATGTTTTCCAAGACTTTGATTAAACATTGGCTCATTTTCATTCCCCGTGGGGTTAAGTGGTTTTCTTTAGTGAGAAAACTGAGTTAGGAAACCATGCTCAAGGAAATTCAGCTGTCAAGATGAAGTCAATTTTTTGAAGTCCTTTTCTTTTTCACCCTTCCGTACTCTCTGAAGCTCTGGGAAGTAAATTCAATTAAGTCAACCTCCATTTGAGTTTAAGACAATATGTCCACACAGTCGCATTTGTGTTAATTAAAACACATCTTGTTTGACATTGCAGACTCTCAAGGCACAATCCTGGAATCCCACACACATAACCCCTAGACCATCCCTATGGAAGGAGGGTAGAAAACTCTGCTTGAAATGCCTTGTTTTACCACCATCTTATGATGACCTCATGTAGAAAATCTGATTATTCCTGTCCTTCCGGTCACTTAAACCTCTGTGGCATCAACATGAACACACAGAAGCTTTTTTTTTTTTTTTTTTTTACTGAAAATAATTGCCCTATTCATAAGAAAGCAGCAGCTAGCAACAGGCTATGAGGGAGGCAGTGCCCATTTGTACAGTTTTCTTGACTAATTAGCCACTGCCAGATGAAAGCAATCCCACACAAATGATTGATTTTAATGTGTTTCTCAAATTTGATTGAATGCAGAAGTACATCTTTGAAATACCCATCTTGTTCACAAAGTGGTAATCACATCCCAGAGCTGCTCTACTGCACCGAGCCAGAGCCAGGCAGTTATATAAATAGCAAATAATGTGCTCCTCTAATGATATCTAGAAATCAAAAAGTAAACATGTCTGCAAAGCTTATCATTTGTTTCTAGATGTTCTTACCCTCTTCGCAAGACAAGTGAAATAAGTTTTCAAAAGCAGTTAGGCATTCCTGGTTCCCATACCCAGATTTCAAATTCCAAAGCCAGTGGCAACTTAGACAAAATGATAATTCACCTAGAACTAACATAATATCCACCACTAACTAAAAGAATACCAGCTACCAGCTTCTGTGAAGTCAGTTCTGACTCATGATGACCCTGTGTGTATCAGAGTAGAACCTCACTTGTGTTAGCGTAGAACCCCACCTGTCATAGAGTAAATTTTGTTCCAGAGAATTTTCAATGTCTGATTTTTCAGAAGTAAACCACCAGCCTTGCTTTCAAGGTGCCTTTTGGTGGACTTATTTGCATCTCCTAGGAAGTCTACCTATAAACATGGTGGTGGTGGTGGCTGTATGCTGTGGAGTCATTTCCAACTCATAGTGATCCTGCATAAGGTTACCAAGGCTGTAAATCTTTATAGGAGCAGAAAGCCTCATCTTTCTTCCACGGAACAGCTGGTAGTTTCAAACTGCTGACCTTGAGGTTAGCCCAGAGCTCCTTACCTACAAATGTAAGGGAGTGAATATTGAGAATCTTTTGTTAAACGGGGCATAATATTTCCCAGTTAGAGAAAGGAAACTTGAATCACCAGACCAGTATCAATAGCTGTTGAATAGCAACATTTGTCTACCACCTTCATGCCCAGACTTTGAGATTTCCTTGAATAGGAAAACTTCTGGTGTCTTGCGTAATGAAATGGTCTAGCTGCCTCTCAGAGCACTAACTGTGAAGGATCTGAGAGCAGAGACCAGCCCAGTTTCACCTTTGCGTGGTAAAGTGTATTGCAGGTGCTCAATGCCTGCAGATTCATAGATTCAGGCAGTTGGAAGAACACAGGAGGCACAGTGGGGAGCTGGCTCATTCCTTTATTCAACAAATGGCAGTCAGCACATGCATAGGGGTCTCTACTCATTCTTTCTCTTCTTTCATCTCTCTCTGCTGTCTTGCCCCTGCACTCTACTATCATGCCCCCTTCTCTTTCCGCTTTCTCTGCCCTCTTCCCCCAGGTGTGGGAAGTTCTTATATACCACTACAGGAAAAAGAAGGCATTTTGCCAAATATGACTCACAGGTTACATAGCAATATGATGTCATTCTAATATGGCAGCATATATAGCAATAACTCAGCATCTCCTAGCTTCCTGTGGAACCATCACCTCCATTCCCTGTTGTAAGGAGAGGATCCCTGACAGGTTATCACCACTTTTAGGCTAGCACCACCTTCTGACCCATTATGAAGTTACACCAAAGTTGCACAATGCACCTTTGTTGAATAGAGTTTACTGAGGAGGTTAGACAAGTTCTGGAGGATCACAGAAGAACAGACAGAGCATACATTATAACTCATCCAACAATGGAATGGTTAGCCCATCAAACTACAGGGATAAAATGCTTCCAAAGGAATTCACAAACTACAGAGTGTTCACAAAGTAAAAGCTATCAGAGAGGGAGGCAGGAGTGGGAAGATGACAATGAGAGTAGTTGGTAAGGTTTGACTAGTTACTAAGTTATAATTCCACCACTTATCTGTCAGTTTGAAGTACTGTGGAGGCCAGCATGTTGCTATGATGTTGGAAGCTATGCCACTGGTATTTTAAAAAACAGCATGGAACACACATGGTAGACAGGTTACAGCTGAGCTTCCAAACTAAGACAGACTAGGGAAAAAGAGAGGCAGCCGACTTTTGAAGTTTAGCCATTGGCAACTTTATGAACAGCAGTGGAATACTATCAAAATAGCACTAGAATACTGTCAAATATAGTGCCAGAAGACAAGCTCCTGAGGTTGGAAGACACTCAAAATATGACTGGAGAAGAGCTGCCTTCTCAAAGTAGAGTTGACAGTGATGACATGCACGGAATAAAGCTTTGGGGACATTCATATGCTGATGGGACACAACTCAAAATGAAGAAAACAGCTATAAATAGCATTTAATAATCAGAGCAGGGAATGTACAAAGTATGAATCTAGGAAAATTGGATTTTATCAAAACTGAAATTAAACACATAAAGATCAATATCCTAGGCATTAGTTAGCAGAAATGGACTGATATTGGCCATGTTGAATCTGATAATCAAATAGTTTACTATGCCGACAATAAATAATTAAGGACAATTGTGTCACATTCATCATCAAAAAGAACATTTCAAGATCAAACTTGAAGTATAATACTGTCAGTGATAAGATAATATCCACATGCCCAAAGGAAGATCAAGTAATATCACTATTATTCAAATTTGCACACCAACCACTAAAGCCAGTGATGATGAAATTGAAGAATTCTACCAACTTCTTCCATATGAAATTGATCAAACATACAACTGAGATACTACTTAACTAGAATAATCAGAAAAAAATGAAAAAATCTGGAGAAAGTGCAAGATTCATGTGGGACAACATGAAGAGGAGTAACATATGGGTGCATCAGCATTCCAAAACAGGGAAAGACAAGAAATCACAGAAAAGATCATCTAAGAGCCGCTTGTGTAAAATTTTGCTAACATTATGAAAGAGGAGAAAATAATCATTCAAGAAGATGAACAAACCCCAAACAGGATTGACCCCAAAAGGAAATCACCATGACATATCATAATGAAACTCCAAAATAGAAGAATCACAAAAGCAGCTTAAGAAACAAAAAATTATCTACAAAGGAGAACTAATAAAATTAAGCTCTAATTTCTCAGCAGAATCAATGCAGGTGAGAAGGCAATGGGGAGACATATACAAAACCTTGAAAGGAAAACACCCCTGCCAATTAAGAATTATATATCTAGCAAAAATGTTCCTCAAATATGATGGTGAAATGAAAACATTTCCAGATAAACAGAAATTAAAGGAATTTGTAAAACCAGGCCAACTTTACACACACACACAAACAGCCAACAACTAGAGATAGACATACATGGCAACACAACCCAGAATTCAAATCAGATATAGAATTACCCAACATAAATCAAAATTACAAGATATAAATGTATAATGAAGACAAATACAAAGCCAAAGAGGGGCAATTATAGTCACAGAATTCCAAATGATAAGGAAATCAAGTAGATTTCAAGATAAAACAGACTGTTTTAAAATAAATTATAAGCAACCTCAAAATTAGTACACCTTCACATCAAATCAAGAAAAGGAAAAGCCATGAATACTTTGTAAACATTAAAACAATGAAGAAATTAACAAGAAAATGCATAAGCAAAAATGAACTCTGCACAAGAAAACATGTGGAATAAAAAGAACACACAGCAAAATGACTGCAACTTATTTATGTTGTTGTTAAGTATCATGGAGTTGGTTCCGACTCAGTGAGTGACCCTGCACAGGGTTTCCGAGGCTGTAAACCTTTACAGAGTAGAACACCTCATCTTTCTCCTGCACAACCTATTTTTACCTACCCATAATTACACAGACTGTCAGTGGATTAAATGCACCAGTCAAGAGATAGGAAGTAACAGAGTGGATAAGAAAGTA
This sequence comes from Chrysochloris asiatica, assembly GCF_000296735.1. NCBI lineage: Eukaryota > Metazoa > Chordata > Mammalia > Afrosoricida > Chrysochloridae > Chrysochloris > Chrysochloris asiatica. The sequence continues at coordinate 10,669 of NW_006411437.1, forward strand.
GGATCATTTAATATGCTGTCAATAAGAGGTACACCTTAAGAAAAAGAAAAATATACGTTAAAAATTAAAGGATAGAGAGAACAAACAAGATGGCGGATCGGGTGGAAGTGCAGTAAAGGAGCTCCGCCAGCAACAACACAGAATACCCGACCAAGCAGGCTCAGGGGATGGTCCCAGAACTCTGAATCACATATAA
>NW_006411438.1:0-1346 GCF_000296735.1 Chrysochloris asiatica
CAGGTGTGATATATTCAAGGTCATATTTTGTCTCTCATGTATTTGTGTTAATTTTCTTCAGTTTCAGCCTGAACTTACATATGAACAATTGATGGTCTGTTCCCACTGTCTGTCCTTGGTCTTTATTTGGCTGATGATAGTGAGCTTTTCCACTGTCTTTTTCTACAGACATATTCAAATTGATTTCTGTGTATTCCATCTGGTGAGGTCAATGTATATAGTCATACCCATGGGTGACCATTCTATATTTATAATCCCAGTAGCATAGCTTCCAGAGTCATAGTAACATGCAAGCAACCACAGTACATCAAACTGACAGACTAGTGGTGGCCTCTATTATTTGTCATTACCCAATTATTTGGCTATTATGAATCTGAAAACCACATGGTTTACTATGCTGGAAGTGAAAAACTGAAGAGGAATGGTGTTGCATTCATTGTCAAAAAGAACATATCCAGATCAATCATGAAGTACAATGCTGTCTGTGATAGGATAATATCCATGCACCTACAGGGAAGCCCAGTTAATACCACTATTATTCAAATTTACGCACCAAACCAAAAGCCAGTGAGGATGAAATAGAAGATTTCTACCAACTTCTATAATCTGAAATTTATCAAACATGCAATCAGGATGTATTACTCATTACTGGTAATTGGAATGCAAAGGTTGGGAATAAAGAAGAAGGATCAGCAATAGGAAAATATGGCCTTGATGATAGAAATGATACTGTAGAGTACATGATAGAATTCTACAAAATCAATCATTTGTTCATTTCAAATACCTTCTTTAGACAGCATAAGAGATGATTATACACATGGACCTCACCAGATAGCAAACACAGAAATCAAATTGACTTCAGAAAGAAACAATGGAAAAGTTCTATATCATCAATCAAAACAAGGCCAGGGTCAGATTATGGAACAAACCATCAATTGCTCATATGCAAATTCATTCTGAAGCTGAAGACAATGAAAACAAGTTCATGAGAGCCAAAATATGACCATGAATATATCCCACCTGAATTTAGAAATCATCTGAAGAACAGATTTGATACATTAAACACTAAAGACCGAAGACCAGAAGAGTGGGATGACATCAAGAAAATCATACATGAGGAAAGCACAAATCCATTAAGAAGACAAGAAAGAAGAAAAAGTTCAAAATGGATGTTAGAAGAGACACTGAAATTTGCTCTGCAATTTAGAGATACTAAAGCAAATGAAAGAAATGAGGAGGTACAAGAGCTGAACAGAAAATTTCAAAGGTCAGCTCGAGAAGACAAAGTCAAATATTACAACAAAATGTGCAAAGATCTGGAGTCAGAAAACCAAAAAGGAAGAATA
>NW_006411438.1:2811-7024 GCF_000296735.1 Chrysochloris asiatica
GTGCAGCCAGAGTGCTCCTTGGAGGCCACGATGGCCAAACTTTGTCTTTCATACTTTGGACATATTGTCAGGAGGGACCAGTCACTGGAGAAAGATATCATGCTTGGTAAGGAGGCATTTCAAAGAAAAAGATGAACACCCCCAGCAAGATGGATTGGCAAAGTAGCAGCAACAATGGGCTCAAATGTGGCAACAACTGTGAGGTTGACCCAGGACTGGGCAATGTTTCATTCTGTTGTACACAGGGTCACTATGAGTCAGTGCCAACTCAATGTCACCTAACAACAACAACAACCCAATTCCAAAACCACTTCCACATCTTAGATATTTGATAGAGCAGTACCAAGTTGGTACCAAATTCTGTGTTACTGTAATATTATTAATACCACAAGTGGCTGGTGTTAATGAACGTAAATATATTTTATCATAGTTTAAGAGACTAGAAGTCCAAATTCAGGGCATCAGCTCAAGGAAGAGCCTATTTCTGTATGTGTTGTCTCTTTCGGATTCTGGTCCTCTATTTTTTGGCAGTCTTCATGTGGTGTATATGGGCCCCTTTTGTTATGGTTCCTTATTCTATACCTGATCTACTCTATGAGGTACTTGACAAGAAGTTACAAAGGGGTTGTTTAACTACAACCTTTCTTAACATTATCATTTCTATTTCTAACTTCCTGGAATATATTAATCAAGCGATGACTCTTAGAGCAAGCTGCAAAAGCATTCTTCACAAACATTTTTTTGACTAACAATAACTTATACAAACTAAATTCTTGATCCTTGCTCCTACTAAGTTGCAACAAATGAAGCCTTTACAAGAAGTTAAATGGTCTTTTCAGGGAAGCAGAACTAGAGATTTTAGGCCAAGTTTCTGCTTGATTTAAGTTGGGATTTAACTTAGATTTCAGACAGTCATGCCAAATACTTTGGTTTTGGGTTTCACATACACAGTTAAGTGTGTTTTGTTGTATGCAAATTTTATGTAAAAACAGTTTCATATAGTATCTAGAGGAAGGTATTCAAATACTTGCAATTTATTTTAACAAGTAGAAAATAAAATGGATTAATGGATGAATAGAGGTAAGGATATATGGATAGATGTATGATTAAGAACAGTTGAATGCTAATGGTGTAATCTTAGTAGGGGATTTTTGGTGTTCAATAAAAAGTTCTTTCAATTTTACTTCATGTTCAAGTTTTTGCATAACAAAATATTGAAAAACAAAGCAGAATAAAAAGTACAGCATACCAATTATTCACTATAGCTAGCATTTTTTATGTTAATAAAAGTATTCAATACTGAACTAAATTCTGTTTAATTTTAATGCTGCCTTTTCATATGTACTCACTCTTCATAAAACTGAAAACTATTTCCTGCCTTTGTTCCCTTTAGAACTCAATTAACATTGATTTGTCCACTGCTGGAAACTATATTATCACTAACAAGTGAGAATAAATTAGTGTTTGCTCTTTATGAATAAGTTAAATAACTTGCTGCTTTAATTTGTACTTCCTTTGCAATGTGTTCTAATTAAAAGCTATTAATGCTTGCGTTTCCTAGCAATTTTATTTTATATTCATATTCAAATTACCACATTTCTTAAATATATATTTTTCCTAATAGGTGTCAGATTTTATTGTTTGTTATTCTATTTAAGAGTTTAATGACTCTATTTGGATGTTCAGCAATAAATTTTCTTTAAAAAAAACTATATAAATTTAACATGCCCTATTTTTCATTTGGAATCCTGGTGTGGCACTGTGGGTTAATGCACCAGACTGCAAAGCTGTTTGAACTGCAAGGTCAGTGGTTCAAGCTCCCCAGCTGCTCCTTGGAAACTCTATACAGGGTCGCTATGAGTCACAATGGACTCGACGGCACTTGACAACAACAACAATTTTTCATTTAGGAGTCCTGGTGTGGTGCTGCAGATTAATGCGCTGGACTGCAAGCTCAGTTTGAACTGCATGGTCAGTGGTTCAAGCTCACCAACTGCTCCACATAAACACTATACAGGGTCACTATGAGTCGGAAACGACTCAAGGGCACTTAACAACAACAGCAACAATTTTTCATTTATGGATGTTCTTATAGCAAACACTAGGGCAGTGGTTCTCAAAATGGTTAGATTCAATGATGATGTCAGAAAAGAGTGCCACAATTACTATGGTCAGTTATTTGAATTTAAAAACATCAACTCTGATTATTATATAGAACCCTGATATGGCATTGTGGGTTAATGCACTGGACTGCAAAATCAGTTTGAGCCATGAGGTAGGCAGTTCAAGCTCACCAGCCACTCCTTGGAAACCCTATAAAGGGTTGCTAGGAGTTGGAAGCAACTCAATGATACTTAACAACAAGAACATTATTAATATATAGTCACTAGGACATGCTTACGTAATCTTTATCAAAGAGTCACATATTAAATACAGTGTTTAAATTTCCTATAAAAATAATTATTGTTGTTTCCTATATTAGGTTAAGGGACTTCAAGTCAGTTCCCACTCATAGTGACCATAGACAAAATAGAGGGAACACTGCCCCATATTGCACATCCTCAGACTTGTCATTTGTTTGAGACCTTTGTTCTAGCCACTGTGCCAATCCGCTAGGGTTCTTTTCTGCTAACCTTCCACTTTACCCATCATGATGTGTTTCTATGCAATGATTCTTCTGCCATGGTCCTTATGCATTTTGTAACTTTATTGCATATAAAGTGATTGGAAAAATTTGGCTTGGGTAAGCTGCACCATATCCTCAAAAAGGCATATTTGCTCTTTAACACATTAAAGAGGTCTTTTGAAGTAGATTTGCCCAATGCAACTCATTGTTTTATTTCTTGACTGCTGCTTCCATGAATGTTGACTGTGATTTTCAGCAAAATGAAGTCACCGACAGCTTCAATCTTTCCTATGTCTATCATGATGTCATTTATTGGTAAATAAAGTAAAATTTTCCTAGAGATGCCTAAAACATGGCTGCTACAGTACATTGATGGGGAAATACCAGATGTGAAACCTGGATTCAGATGAGGACGTGGAACAAGGAATAGTATTGCTGATATCAGATGGATCTTAACTAAAAGCAAAGAATAAATAAACATAAAGACGTTTACTTGTGCTTTACTGACTATGCAAAGGATTTCAGTGTGTGGATCATGACAAGATATGGTTAACACTGTGAGGAATGGATATTCCAGAACACTTAATTGTTGCTTATGAGGAACCTGTACAGAGACCACAAGACAATCATTCAAACAGAACAAGAAACACCCTTTAGTATGGAGTGAACCTCAATGTAAAGCCAACAAAAATCTTCACCACTGGACCAGTAAGTAACATTATGATAAATTGTCTAAGGCTCCATTATGCTTGGATACACTCTCAACACTCATGGAAGCAGTCAGCAGGCAAGAAATCAAACGACCTACTGCATTAGAACCGAGATACAGGTGTGTACATTCTTTTTTTTTTTTCTTTTTTTCTTTTTTGGTATCTGTTCATTGGTCTCTCACTGTCTACGTGCACTTCCATTCTGGTGCCTGGAAAGGATGCCTGAGTGAAAGGACACTCCACCCCCACCTCTGGAGGGTTCTACTATGCATTCACACAGATCGCCTCAAAATGTAAAGTGACATTTTCCACTTAAAACCAAACAGCCACCACTCACCTGTCAGTTTGTCGTACTGTGGTGGCTTGTGATTGCTATGATTCCGAAAGCTATGCCACTGGTATTTTAAATACCAGCAGGGTTGCCCATGGTGGACAGGTTTCAGATGAGCTTCCAGAGAAAGATAGACTAAAAAAAGAGTGATGAACTACTTCCGAATATTTAGTCGCTGAAAATCTTATGAATAACAGAGAAACATGGTCAGATATAGGGCCAGAAAATGAGCCCTTCAGGTTGCAAGGCACTTAAAATGCTACTGGGGAAGAGCTGCCTCCTCAAAGTAAAGTTGACCATGATAACGTGAATGGAGGAAAGCCCATGGAAGAAAAGCATTCGGGACCTTCATGTACTGATGGGGCACAACTCAAAAGGAAGAGAAACAGCTGTAAACATCCACTGAAAAATGGAACATGGAATGTTTGAAGTATAAATCTGGGAAAATGGGAAGTTGTCTAGAATTAAATGGAACGCATAAACATCGATATCTTAGGCATTAGTGGGCTGAAATGGACTGGTATTGACCATTTTGAATCTGACAAC
>NW_006411438.1:7724-8226 GCF_000296735.1 Chrysochloris asiatica
GCTGAACAGAAAATTTCAAAGGTCAGCTCGAGAAGATAAAGCCAAATATTACAACAAAATGTGCAAAGATCTGGAGTCAGAAAACTAAAAAGGAAGAACAAGCTCAGCATTTCTCAAACTAGGGGAACTGAAGAAAAAAAAAATCGAGCCTCGACTTTCATTATTGAAAGATTCTCTGGGCAAATTATAGAACGATGCAGAAAACATCAAGAGAAGATGGAAGGAATACACAGTCACTGTAGCAAAAGGAAATGGTTAATGTTCAACCGTTTCAAGAGGTAGCATACGATCAAGAGCCAATGATACTGAAGGAAGAATCCATGGCGCATTGAAGGAATTGGCAAAGTACAAGGCACCAGGAATTGATAAAATAACAATTGAAATGTTTCAAGAAACTGAGGTGGCACAGTAGGCACTCACTCATCTCTGCCATGAAATTTGGAAGACAACTATCTGGCTTACTGATTGGTGGAGATCCATGTTTGTGCCCATTCCAAAGAGA
>NW_006411438.1:10387-11321 GCF_000296735.1 Chrysochloris asiatica
ATCCATCTTCTCAGATTATTTCCTCTGTATACAATTTGAATAAATTTGGTGAAAGAATATGTCTTAGGCAGGGTTTTCTAGAGAAGCAAAACCATTCTAACATATACATGTTGTTGTGGTTATGTGCCATTGAGTTGGTTCTAACCCATAGCAACTCTGTATAGGGTTTCCAAGGTGCAGCTGGTGAGCCTGAACCACCAATCTTGTGGTTCAAACAGACCTTGCAAACCAGCACATTAACCTGCCATGCCTCACACACATATATAGAAAGAGAAGTTTATTATTAAGGAATGGCTTACAAATTGCAGAGTCTCAGGCCCCATCAGAAGAGAGCTAGTCCCTCCCACTTGTCCACTATATTGGGAGCAGGCCACACACCCAAGGAATCATCCCTTCAAGTGATTGGATACTCATAACCTGTCATCACTTTTATTTGGAATGGGAACCAACTTGAAAAAGTCTATATCTGTTCCCACTCCAAAGAAAAGTGACCTAATGGACTGCAGAAATATGAAAGAAAATATAATATTTTTCCCATGTTGTTGTTGTTCAGTGCTGTCGAATTGATTCTGACCCTGTATAGATTTTCTGAGGAGAGGGTGATGGGTTTGAGTTGATGACCATGCGGTTAGCATCTAGTGTTTATCTGACAGTGCCACACCAGTACTCCATTTTGCACATTTGTAGTTGTTAGGTACCATTGAACCTGTGCTGACTCATAGCAGCTCTGTGCACAACAGAGTAAAACACTACCCAGTCATCGACCAACATCACAATATTGTTGCATTTGATCCCCTTGCTGGTGCCACTGTGCCAATCTGTCTTATTGGGGGTCTTCATTTTTTTCTCTGGTCTTTCATTTTACCAAACATGATATTCTTCTCCAGTGACTTGTCCCTCCTGATAATATATTCAAAATAATGAGAGACGAAGT
>NW_006411439.1:0-1652 GCF_000296735.1 Chrysochloris asiatica
AAAAAAAAAAAAAAACAAAAAACCTTGAAATATACATGAATCATTATAAATAGCATTTTTACAGTTATTTTGGTTAAATATTCATACATTTAATGAATTTTGGTAATAATGTACACCAAAAAGGCTGCTCAGTATAACCTAAGTAAAATTGAGTCATTTTGTGTTTCAGTCTTAATAATACAAATCTGCATTCTTATATTCCATTTTTGGTTTTCACAAAGATATCTTTGATTAAGCTATACTATATTTCAATGTTTATTCCAGTTATTAGTTTCTTTATGATAGTCAAGAAACTCTCTGACTAGAGCATACCTTCCTACAGATTTTTTAGTTCCATCTTCCTTTCATTCAGATCTCTGACCATTCTAAATGAAATAGTACCCTTCTCCCCATCCCACCTCAGCCTTGAGATTATCACTCTCCATTCCCTTTCCCTCCTTTATTTTTCACCTTAGAACTCATCATTATCTGAAATTACATACTTCAGTAAACTATAAGTTCTACTGGGGCAGAAACTGTACTTTTCTCTGCTGTACTCCCAGTGCGTAGACTGATACTTGGCATATAATAAGTGCTTAGCAAGAATTGAGGTGAATGAATTTAATTTTTTTCAAAAGCTCACCATACTTTCTAGCCAAGGACCCTTATTTTACATATAAACAAACCAAAAAACTGAAACTGTTGCACTCAAGTCAATTCTGATTCATGGTGACCTATAGGACAGATTAGATCTAACCCATAGAGTTTCTAATGCTGTAAATCTTTATGGGAACAGACTGCCACATATTTCTCCCATAGAGTGGCTGGTGGGTTCAAACTGCTGACTTTAAGGCTAGCAGTCTAATGCTCAGCCACTGTGTCACCAGGATTCCATATTTTACATATTGTTGTGAAGTGCCGTCTAGTCAGTTACGACCCATAGTGACTCTGTATAGGGTTTCTGAGGAGCAGCTGGTGAACTTGAACCGCCGACCTTGCAGTTCAAATGGCTTTGCAGTCTGGCTCATTAACCCATAGCACCACAAAATACAAAGAAGTTAGAATTTTCCTAGTTCACGTAAGAAGCCATAAAATGACAACCCTAATTTGTGATCCAGTGGTCTTAACGCTATAATAACTAGCCTGTCCCTGAATTACATATTCATACCCACATGAATAAACGTTTCTTTACTCAAAGTATATAAAATATCAACTAATCTGGAAACCCGGTGTAGTGCTGTTGGATAGCACTGGGCTGGCAGGTCAAACCCATCAGCCGCTCCTTGAAAACCCCATTAAGAGTTGGAACAACTAGACAGCACTTAACAACAATCTGTCAATCACCAGAAACTCTCAAATAATTCTCTACTGCTACCAATTCATTAAAAGTTGTGTTGATGCTTCAAAGTGGGGCACAGATAAGAATTGTAAAATTAAGATTTAAAATACGTACCAAAGAACACCTCATCTGCATCAATATAGTCATAAAGCAGTCAAAGCTGATCATTCCTTCCTGGCTTGGGAGTAGTTTGCTTTTCTCCAGGGTATTTACAACTGCCGAAGCCCCCAAAGCCATTTCTATCCATTCAAGAAGATACCGCAAAGAACCTCGCTGAGCTGCTAAACCAAGCAGCAATTCAGAAGCTAATCTACGACCTAAAGTGTCCGCCCCA
>NW_006411439.1:2052-3988 GCF_000296735.1 Chrysochloris asiatica
TACCATCTTTGCCAGTGCTAGCTGGCTGCTAAGAAGGGCATCCAAATAGTGGTCCTGCTCATCACTTGAAAGAGAGTCACGTTCAAAGTCTGGCAACTGTGGTCCTTTGAGGCACAAAACTTGTTGGGGCAAAGGTACCACTTCCTTATTGCTGACCAGTTTAGAATAAAGAACAGCAACTCCTTCTCTTGTAGCAATAGATTCACTGTCTTCTGTAATCCAGGAGCTGTTCAGGTGTTCAAGCCATTTCAGTTTTACTGGCGGAACCATAGTTGCCATGTTGATTTACTCTTCAGCCATTAGTTCTGAAAAGAGAGCAAACCATCAAAAACGTAATATGAATGATTCATGTTTTTAAACTTTCATTTTACATTAAAATCAGTTATTTCAAATTGGTAAAATCCAAGTAAAATCTGGAGTTTAGTTAACAGTAATGCACCAATGTTAGTTTTCATTTTAATAAATTTCACATGGTTAGATAAGATATTAACATTTGTAGAAACTGGGTGAAGTACAAATGGAAACTAGAATAACTAGAAAGGTTAAATAAAATACAAATATTAGTATCTATCTGTTTAAAGGCATGAACATTAAGCTTTCAGGTATGAGAAAAAATTCATGGAAATGAGCTAACATTCTGAAGATACTTTTCCCTTAAGGATATTTGCCAGTTCTGAGCACAGAACAGTACACTGAGAATCATAGTTTGCTTACACAGAAATATGCTGCCTGAGAATAGAGAGACAAGCAGGACTTTTGGCTACATTGAGGAATTACTATTTTTAGTTGTTGTCAAGTTGACGCCAACACATGAGACCTTATATACATAGAATGAAGCACTGTCCACTCCTATGCCATCTTCATGATCCTTCCTATGTTTGTGGCCATTTTGGCTGTTGTGTCAATCCATCTCATGGAAGGTATCCTTCATTTTCACTGACCTACTACCCAAGTGAAAGACTCAAAAATCTGAATGAGAAGAGATGGAGAGCTGTACTCTTAAGACAGCTACTGTATTATAAAGCTGTATAAACAGAAAGCTAAGAAACTAAGCAGAAAGTCTTTGAAAAACAGAGTAGAGTGTTCAGCAGTCTGGTATGTTATGGACATATGAATTTAAGTTTATGATCTGCTGAAGAAGGGGCCCCATGAACAGGGGAGTATTGAAGGGTTATAATCTAGAAGTCAGGTAAACCAGAGTAGTTTGACCATAACCAAACACAGCCTTGATTCAACTTAATCCTCCTTTTCTAACAGCCTGACAGAAGAAAGAACCTCTATAATTTTTATATACAATGTCCATCATTTAATTAAAAATTGCTAGGTATGCCAAGAGACTAAAACTATACTAAAACCCAAGATGAAAACAAAAAAGGCAAAACAAAAAGCTATCTAGATATTGGAGTCAGCAGACAACTTTAAAATAACTATAATTAATATGTTCCCAAAAAAGAGATTGGGGGAAAAATGAAAATAAAAGATGGAAAATTTCATAAGAGAATTAGAAAAAAATTTTTAAAGAAAGTTGAATGCAAACTCTAGAACTGAAAAAACATAATAACTGAAATAGGTATATAAGATTATTTATTTCCCTCTGCTTAAAACTCCCAAAGGTTTCTTCTCCCACTCAGGTTAAAAGGTGCAAACTTAAAATCTTACGAGTGAGAGAAAGGGTCACTGTACTTGGCCTGGCCTCTCTGATCTCACCTCCTACTTATCTATTTACTTGGCTCCAGATACACTGATTTGCTTGCTCTTCCTTTGGCATGTAGAATACTTGCTATGTTCTCAGGCTAGAATGTCCCCTAATGTAGTGTTGCAGACCGTGTAAGACTAGTCAGAGGTTCGAGGCCCTCTAGGGCCGAGTGTAACAAATGAGGCCACTGGCAGTTAATGGCAAATTGCTTTCATATTAATATTCAGGTATATATATTAA
>NW_006411439.1:8088-9007 GCF_000296735.1 Chrysochloris asiatica
TGTATTCTTTCGCTATCCCTATCGCCGCTGGATCTCCCCTCCTCGTGAACCAAAAACTCGTGACAACTATGTCGGGGTCAGACCCCGGCAATGTAGCACTGCTTACTCCCTTACCTCCTTCAGTCTGTGCTCAAATGAGTCCTTTAATGACAACCTACTAAAAGCCACAGCCCCATTCACACCCAGACAATCTTTCTCCTTCACCTGGCTTAAGTTTTTCTATAGTACTTAACTTTGTTTGGCACACTGTATATATTGTTCCTTGTGTGTGTGTTTTGTCTGAAAGTCCTAATGGCAGAATAGTTAAGCTCTCAGCTACTAACCAAAGGGTCTGTGGTTTGAACCCACCAGCAACTCTGTAGAGAAGGACTTAATAGTCTGCTTTTGTAAACTTCCTTGGAAATCCTATGCAGGAAACTTCCGGTTTGCCAGGGCGGCCAGGCGGTGCGGGTGAGTGGGGGCTCCAGGATCGGGGGTGGGGGAAGCTTGCGAGTTAAACCTCCCAGGTAGGAACCCACAGTCTCACAGCCATTGTGAGACTCAGTGCGACAGAGCCTTAGACCCGCTTCTTTGAGAAATCACTGTGCGAGGAATTACAGGATTCTTAAACTCTGCCACGGCAGCCCCAGCTCCTTTGGGCTTGAAGGGGAGGGGCGGGAACCAGCTCCTGTGGAGCCTCCAGTAGCGGGGAGACTCAAGCAGGGAGAGCCACTGGTGACACCTACCCCAAGGTGGGATTTCTGCACATACGGTGGACAGAGGGAAGTTAGTTTAAAGGGGGAAAAAATAATAATAATAAAGCCTGCAGGAAAAGAGAAGTGGCAACTGTCTGACATCATCAGGCGCGGACTGTGCCTGCCTGAGCCACTTCTGCCCTGCCCAGTTGACCCGTGTCCGCCGGCCAGCGGACCCCCCACCC
>NW_006411439.1:9482-10089 GCF_000296735.1 Chrysochloris asiatica
TTTCTTCTCTTTCTTTCTTTTTGCTCTGTGGATTAAGGGACCAGACTGCAGAGCGCTTTGAACTGCAAGGTCGGTAGATCGCCCCCACCAGCTGCTCCTTAGAAAACTCATAAAGGTTTTTTTTGTTGTTGTTGTTTTATTACTTTTTTTTCCTTTTCCTCTGTTCTCTTTCTTTTTGTGTCAGTGACTAGAGATTGCCTTGTTTAATCTCGTTTTTTCTGGTGCTGAATCCTTTCTCTTTTTTTTTTTTCTCTTTTTTATTCTCTCTCTCTCTTTTTTCTTTTTTTTGTTGCTGTTGTTTTTGTTTTTGATTCTTGTCCTTTCTTTCATGCTGTTGTTGTTTTTTGTCTTGCTTCATTATTATCTCATTATCGTTTTTGCTATTTACCTTGCTTCTGATTTTGTTTGCTACCCAACTGGTGTTGCTTGGAGGTCACACAGCCTCCCTTACGCTATCGGAAAACCCCATTTTTGCCTTTGATTTTGACTTTGACTTTGTTTTCTACCCGACTGGTGCTGTTTGGCTGCCACATTAAAGATTAAAAAGGAAGACCACACCCTGACGACATCCTCCTGGAGGCAATCAGAAAACATAAAAAATTACCAA
>NW_006411440.1:0-1351 GCF_000296735.1 Chrysochloris asiatica
GAAAGCTGGACAATGAATAAGGAAGACCAGAGAAGAATTGATGCTTTTGAATTATGGAGTTAGAGGAGAATATTGAAAATGTTGTGGGCTGCCAAAAGAACCAACAGATCTTTGTTGGACAGAGTGCTCCTTGGAGGCCCGGATGGTCAAGCTTCACCACTCATACTTCGGACATATTATCAGGAAGAACCAGTCACTGGAGAAGGATATCATGTTTGGTTATGTGGTGGGTCAGAGAAAAAGAGGAAGACCCCCGCCCCCCAGTGAGATCTATTGGCTAAGTGGCAGCATCAATGGGCTCAAGCGTGGCAACAATAGTGAGGTTGGCCCAAGATTGGGCAATGTTTCGTTCTGTTGTGCATAGGGTAGCTATGAGTCGATACTGACTCAATGGCACCTAAAAACAATAACAACAACAATTAGGTGAAATGCATGGACATTGGTTATGTTGAAACCAATAATCACATGGCTTAATATTCCAGGAATGACAAACTAAGGAGGAATTACATCATATTCATCATCAAAAAGAACATATCAAGATATGTCTTGTAGTACACTGCTCTGTGGGATACCCATATGTCTACAAGGAAATCTAGTTTTTCCCACTATTATTCAAATGTACATAACAACCACTGAAGCCAATGATTATGAAATTGAAGAACTATACTAAATTCAGAAATTGATCAAATGTGATCATATGTATTGATAATTACTGGTTGCTGTAATACAAAGGTTGGAAACAAAGGGGAAGGATATTAATAGCAGGCAAATATGGCCTGGATAATACAAATGATGCTGGAGATTGCATGGTAGAGTTTTGCAAGATCAATGACATCTTCATTGCAAATACCTATGTCAAACAACATAAATGATAATTATACACATGGACCTCACCATATGGAATAAATAGAAATGAAATTGACTACATATGTGGAAAGAGATATTGGAAAAGCTCCATATCTTCAGCCAAAACAAGGCCAACAGCACACTGTGGAACAGACCATCAGTTACTCATATATGAGTTCAAGCTGAAGCTGAGGAAAATGAAAACAAGTCTACAGAGAGCCAAAATATGATTTTGAAGATATCCAATTTGAATTTATGAGTCAACTCAAGAACAGATTTGATGCATTACACACTAAAGACCAAAGACCAGAGGAGTTGTGGGATGAAATAAAAAACACCATATAGGCTGAAAGCAAAAGAACATTAAGAAGACAGAAAAGAAGGAAAAATCCAAAATAATTGTCAGAAGAGATATTGAAACTTGCTATCCTGTCTAGAGATGCTAAATCAAATGGAAGAAATGAGTTGAATAGAATTTCTATGCAGCAGTTCGAGAAGATAAAGA
>NW_006411440.1:2825-4407 GCF_000296735.1 Chrysochloris asiatica
CACGTTTGATAAAATGGGGGGTTGTGAAAATAGGAAGACCACCATTGAGATGGGTTGGCACAGGGGCAGCAGCAATGGACTCAAATGTAGCAACTATTATGAGGTGGATACAGGACCAAGCAGTGTTTAGTTCTGTTATGCATAGGGTCACTATATGTTGTTACCAACATGATGGCACCTAAAAACAATAAGTGTCATCACCGAAGACCAGAGGAGTCATAGGATGATATTGAGAACATCATGTAGTAACAATGAAAAATATCATTAAAAAGACAGGAAAGAAAGAAAAAAAAATTCAGCACATGTATGCTAATGAGAATTAAAGACATGAGAATGTGAAAGAATTGAACAGAAAATTTCAAAGGACAACTTGAGAAGACAAAATTTTCTAATGAAATGTTGAAAGATCTTGGGTTAGAATTCTAAAAGCAAGGAATGTGGTCAACATTTCTCAAGTTGAAAGAATCAGAGAAACACAATCAAGCCTCAACTGCAATATTGAAAAATTGTATGACCCAAGTATTCAAGGATGCAGAAAAAAATTAAGGTAAGATGGAAGGTATACACAGAGTCACTTTATCAAAAAGAAGTCATCGATGTTCAGTCATTTTTAGATGCAGTAGATGATCAAGAACTGATGATACTGAAGGAAGAAGTCCAAGCTGTACTTTAGTCATTGGTGTAAAATAAAGTTTCAGAAATTGATGGGGCTACTCACTCATCTTTACCAAGAAAATGTGAAGACAGCTACCTGGAAAACTGACAGGAAGAGATGCATATTTGTGTCCATTCTAAAGAGAAATGACCCAATGGAATATGTAAATCATCAAACAGTATCCTTAATATCACATACATGCAAGTAAAATTTTGCTGAAGATAAGTGAAAAATATCTGCAATAATACATTGGCAGAGAACTGCCAGTGGTTCAAGCAGGAGTCACATAAATGGAACTAAGGATACCATTGATGACATCACGTGGATCTTGGCTGAAAGCTGAGAATTCCAGAAAGATGCATACTTGCACTTTACTGACTATGCAAGCGTGTTCAACTGTGGATCATGACAAGGTATTATTGTGAAGAATTGGTACTCCAGAACATTTAATTGTGCTCATGAGGAACCTATAACTGACAAAGAGGCAGTCATTCAAACAGAACAAGTGGATATGGAATGGTTTAAAAGCAGGTAATGAGTGCACCAGGCTTGTATTCTTTAACCACATTCATTCAATCTGTAATATTAGCAAATAATCCAAGAAGCTGTATTATCTGAAGAACAATGTTGCATCAGGATTAGAGGAAAACTCATTAACAACCTGTGATAAAGTGAAGATTCCTTGAAATAGATGAAGACTCCCCACAAGTTTTATTGGTTCAGTGAAAACAAAAATGGGATCCAGTGTAACATAAGTTGTGAGGATAGTACAGGATAGGGCAGTGTTTCATTCTGTTAGGCATTGAGTCCTTATAAATCTGAAGTAACTCAACAGCACCTTTCAGTAACAATTAACAGAAATCATAAAGCTCAGGTAAAATTTTGTGTATTTCTTTGCCTATAAATTAACAATATTGAGGAATATAT
>NW_006411440.1:5749-7943 GCF_000296735.1 Chrysochloris asiatica
GTGCAAAATATCGTTCGAAAATAGAATTGAAATTTATGGAAAGAAGTTTTTATATTTGCTCATATTCTCACAATATCCTTTCTTTTTCTAGATACATACATCATATAATATGATTAGACAACTAGTTTAGTAAAGAATTAATGACATTTAAAATATCATAGAGATTGCTTTTGTTCTTTATTATTAAAGGATTTAGGGCCTTCTATTTCAAGGGTAGCATTACTATGCTTAAGATATTAAGCATTTTTTTTTCTTTTTTTTTCCTGAGAATCAATCAAATTTTCCAAAGCAGTTTGTTAAGAATAGAAATAGCTAGGAATTCAGTGTATTTCTATACATATTCTTATATAATAAAATTGGTTAATTGCATGATAATCTCTGTTACATTGCTCAATTGTCAGTGGAAGATCTCTGAACCTAGAATGTAAGTTTCTGGTAAATTCAAATAGACCAAAAGCTTTGCATGTATCAACAATGTCAGTTTAAAATCAGTGAAATGCTGTTTACCAATATTGGTTCAAGATAAACAATCTAGAGATAACTTAATTATTCACAACTCTGAGTTAATTATTTTTCCATTTAAAATAAAAGAGATTGCTAATAACCTCATACTGCTTTGACTGTCACCAATGCTAGGTTGCTATCTTGAAAGCAGAAAACATTTCCTGGGAAACATTGAAAGCAGTGTTGTGTATTTTTGCTTATATGCTTTTCTTACAAATTAAATTTATTTGATTACATATGCTTGCATTTTATTATGAGATCATAAAATTCAATATACTCTATAATATCAATGTGATGTAGTACCTGAAGTATATTTATACTATGCTGAAGACAAAAATGAGAAAACAATGAAAAATCAAGTCTTTTATGGAAATAGAGATATTAAAAATAAGAAAACAACTTCATTCAAATGTATCACAAGACATATCCTATCAATAACAGTAAGCTACATAAGAACATTTAATTGAAAAGAACATAGGAAAATAAGTTAAATTAAAATAAAATTAAGAGAGCAACTATGTTAAAACCACAACCAATAAACTCCTTTTAAAAATAGTGTATTCAAATACTATGACTTCCTGATTACATATTATAATATAGTCTAAAATTTATTGAAAATCTTTTTTATACTAGTCATTGCAGTAAATGATTTGTGATGGATATTTTACTTAATTCCTATAGCTAATCAATGGTGAAAGTATTAGTACTCTTATTTTATAATGCTAACTTCGTAATAAAGATGCAAAGGACCAATGAGGTAAAATAACTTAACTGATATCACATAGAAAGAAATAGAGTCTAAACTAATTCTAGGTCAAAAAACTAGAACATATGGACATGTTATACACTATTGATTGTTTCTTGGCCTTGTGGGGTAATCTCTGCCATCCTGTAATTTATACGTTTCTCACAGATTTAGCTATCGTTTTTCTTTCTTGTACATATCTCCTATCTAATGTAACTCCTACCACTGTCTGAGTTATTCAAAGTACTGGATGGAGGTCTCATGGTAATGGATTCATCCTCTTTTCGTCTCAAATTCTTAAATACTGCTACTTTTTCTTCATCAGCTGCGCAATTATCCTATTATTGATCTAGCTTGTAGGATATCAGAACTTGGCTAGAAAATTCTGCACCTCTGTTAATTCTATTAGAATTCTTATTGTTTATAGAATATTTGTTATTTTGTACATGAAACAAGAATTGAGTGTTTTAAAAATGTGCAGTATTCTTTTTAAAAATGAAATTGGTATTAGTTGTTCAGAGTTTATAAAAGACAAAGTTTTAATTTCAAGTATCCTTTAACACAAAAAATGTCATTTAAGTTCTCTATTTAATAATTTAGCTGGTTATTCAATACTTGAGTTCACAAATGTTAGTGGGAAAGTAATCAGTTAACTAGTGACAATCTCTAACCTATCATGATATATACCAATAAATAAATACATATAAAAAACAAATATACTTGTAGTGATCCCAAGCACAAGTGAGAAACACACTGCTGGGTCATGAACCATCCTTACAACTGTTGGTATGTTTGAGCCAATTGCTGTTGCCTCTGTGTCAATCCATCTTCCTTTTTTCTTTGATCCTCTACTTTACCAAGAGGCTGTGGGATAATGCCTGAACTACAAGGTATATTGACACCTCAAGGTCGGCAGTTCAGGTTCACAAGCTGCTCCTTGGAAAC
>NW_006411440.1:10283-10891 GCF_000296735.1 Chrysochloris asiatica
GTCCTCTTCACTCTCAGCAAGCAAGGTTGTATCATCTGCATATCACAGGTTGTTAATGAGTCTTCGTCCAATCCTGATGCCACAATTTTGTTCATATAACCCAGCTTTCCAGATCATTTGCTCAGCATACAAGTTGAATAAAAATGGTGAAAGAATTCAGCCTTGTCACACACCTTTCTTAATTTTTAAAAATGTTTTATTGTGAATTAAAATGTTTTATTGTGAAACTATCTCTCATGATAGTTTACATGAGAGAATCTCGGTTCCATATTCATTCCATCGTATGTCATTACATTACCATGGTTCCAATCCCCTCCGTGCCTCGTCTTCCAACCAAAGGGCATATCCTAGAAGCCCGTGCTCTACCCTCCACCCTCCCCCGCTCAGTCTTCGGCCCACAGTTCCTTTCCCTCTCTGGATCCAAAATCCTCAGGCGCTTCATCCCTACTTGTCAACATGTCTGTCTCCATCTCAGGCATCCCAGGTTCTCTGGGTGGGGTCCCGTTCTCGGCTCTTATCTGTTGGTGGTCCCAGAGAGCTCCGCTCCTAGACTGGAGAAATAATCACTCTCTTCCTTGCTACAAAACATCTACCCTTGCATTTCCAAC
>NW_006411441.1:0-809 GCF_000296735.1 Chrysochloris asiatica
GGATAATGTCCATGCGCCTACAGGGAAGCCCAGTTAATATCACTATTATTCAAATTTATGCACCAAACACTAAAGCAAGTGAAGATGAAATAGAACAATTCTACCAACTTCTTCAATCTGAAATAGATCAAACCTGCAATCAAGATGTATTGCTCATTACTGGTGATTGGAATGCAAAAGAAGGGAGCAAAGAGGAGGGTCCAGTAGTTGGAAAATTTGGACTTGATGATAGAAATGATGCTGGAGAACGAATGATAGATTTCTACAAGACAAATAATTTGTTTATTTCAAATACCTTGTTTAGACAACATAAGAGACACTTATACACATGGACCTCACTAGATGGAACACATAGAAACCAAATTAACTACATCTGTGGAAGGAGAAGATGGAAAAGCTCCATTTCATCAGTGAAGACAAGGCCAGGGTCAGACTGTGGAACAGACCATCAATGACTGATATGCAAATTCAAACTGAACGTGAAGAGAGCCATAATATGACCTTGAATTTATCCCTCCTGAATTTAGAGATCATCTGAAGAACAGATTTGATTCATTAAACACTAAAGAACAAAGACCAGAAGAGTTGTGGGATGACATCAAGAACATCACACATGAAGAGAGCAAAAAGTCATTAAGAAAACAAGAAAGAAGGAAATGGTCAAAATGGATGTCAGAGGAGACTCTGAAACTTGCTCTCCAGCGTAGAGAAGCTAAAGCAAATGTAAGAATTGAAGAGATCCAAGAGCTGAACCGAAAATTTCAAATATCAGCTCGAGAAGATAAAACCAAATACTATAATAAAATATG
>NW_006411441.1:2907-5820 GCF_000296735.1 Chrysochloris asiatica
TGTCTATATACTGAGAGCTAGCTACATGGTAGAGTAGTGCAAAATGTCCATATACAGCATTCTAGCTGTAGTTCAATATGTCTATATACAGAGTTCTAGCTTCATGGCAGATGAGTCCAACGTGTCCATATACTGAGATTGACTTACATGGCAGACAAGTCCTATATGTTCATATACAGAGAGATACCTACTTGGAAGATTAGTCCAACATATCCATGAAAAGAGAGCTAGCTACATGGCATATGAGTCCAAAAGATCTATAGAGTGATGTAGCTACATGGCAGGGTAGTGCAACACTTCCATATACAGAGTTCTAACAAAAAGGCAGATGAGTCCAACTTGTCTATATACAGAGAGGTAGCTACATGGCAGACAAGTCCAATATATTCATATAGAGAGAGTGACCTCCTTGGCAAATCAATCCAACATACCCATATACTGAGAGCTAGCTACATGGCAGATCAGTCCAAAATTTCCATGCACAGAGAGCTAGCTACATGTCTGACGAGTCCAAAATGTCCATATACAGAGAGCTAACTACATGGCAGAGAAGTGCAACATTTCCACATACAGAGTTCTAGCTACATGGCAGATGTGTCCAACGTGTCCATATACTGAGAGCTAGCTACATGGCAGACAATTGCCATATATTCATATAAAGAGAGCTACATACTTGGCAGATCAGTACAACATATCCATGTACAGAAAGCTAGCTACATGGCAGACGAATCCAATTGTCCATATAAAGAGACCTAGCTACATGGCAGGGTAATGCAACATTTCCATATACAGAATTCTAGCTACAAGACAGATGAGTCCAGCATGGTCCATTTAATGAGAGCTAGCTTCATGGCAGACAAGTTCAAATTGTCCATATACAGAGAGCTAGCTATATGACAGTGTAGTGCAACATTTCCATATACAGAATTATACTTACTAGGCAGATAAGTCCAACTTGTTTATATACAGAGAGCTAGCTAGATGGCAGAGTAGTGCAACATTTCCATATACAGAGCTCTAGCTACATGGCAGATATGTCCAAGGAGTCCATATACTGAGAGCTACCTACCTGACAAATCAGTCTAATACATCCATGCAGAGAGAGATAGCAACATGTAAGACAAATCCAAAATGTCCATATACAGAGAGCTAGCTCCATGGCAGAGTAGTGCACCATTTCCATATACAGAGTTCAAGCTACATGACATATATGTTTAATCCAAAGTGTTCATATACTGAGAGGGAGCTACATGGCAGAGTAGTCCAACATGTCCATATAAAGAGTACTAGCTACCTGGCTAATGAATATGACATGTCCATATATTGAGAGTTATGTACATGACAGTCAAGTGCAATACGTTCATATACAGAGAGCTACATACTTGGCAGATCAGTCCAACATATCCATGTACAGAGAGCTAGCTACAAGTCAGATGAGTCCAACATGTCTATATATAGAGAGCAAGCTACATGGCAGAGTATTGCACATTCCCATATACAGAGTTCTAGCTACATTGTAGATATGTCCAACGTGTCCATATACAGAGAGCTTCCTACATGGTAGATACGTCCAACATGTCCATATACAGTGTACTAGCTACATGGCAGATGAGTCCAACGTGTCCATATACTGAGTTCTGGCTACACTACAGATGTGTCCAACATGTCCATATACTGGGAGCTAGCTAGCTACATGGCAGATAAGTCCAATATGTTCATATACAAAGAGTTACCTACTTGGCAGATCAGTCCAACATAGCCATGTACAGAGAGCTAGCTACATTGCAGACAAGTCCAAAATGTCCATATACAGAGAGCTATCTACATGGCAGGGTAGTGCAACATTTACATATACAGAGTTTTAACTACAAGGCAGATGAATCCTCCTTGTCTATATACAGAGAGGTAGCAACATGGCAGAGTAGAGCAACATTTCCGTATAAAGAGTTCTAGCTATATGGCAGATGTGTCCAACCTGTCCATGTACTGAGAGTTAACTACATGGCAGAACAGTCCAACATATACATAAACCGTGTACTAGCTACATAGCAGATGAGTACAACATGTCCATATACTGAGATCTAGCTAGATGACAGACAAGTCCAGTATGGTCACATACAGAGAGCTACCTACTTGGCAGATCAGTCCAACATATTCATGTACAGAGAGCTAAATACATGTCAGACAAGTCCAAAATATCCATATGCAGACAGCAAGCTACACGGCAGAGTAGTGCATCATTTCCATATACAGAGTTCAAGCTACATGGCAGATGAGTCCTAAGTGTTCTTATACTGAGAGCTAGCTACATGGCAGAATATTCCAACATGTTCATATAGAGAGTACTAGCTACCTGGCTAATGACATCAACATGTGCATATAGTGTGAGCTAGCTACGTGGCAGAGAAGTCCAATATGTTCATACACAGAGAGCTACCTACTTGGCAAATCAGTTCAACATATCCATGACAGAGAGCTATCTACATGGCAGGGACGGGCAACATTTCCATATACAGAGTTCTAGCTACAAGGCAGATGAGTACAACTTGTCTATATACAGAGATCAAACTACATGGCAGAGTAGTGCAACATTTCCATATACAGAGTTCTAGCTACATGGCAGATGTGTCCAACGTGTCCATATACTGACATCTACCATATACATGTTCAGTCGAACATGTCCATATATATGGTACTAGCTACATGGCAGATTAGTCCAACATGTCCATATATGGGCGCTAGCTACACTGCAGATGTGTCCAATATGTTCATATACTGGGAGCTAACTAGATGGCAGATAAGTCCAATATGTTCATATACAAAGAGCTATCTACTTGGCAGATCAGTCCAACATAGCCATGTACAGAGAGCAGATTAGTCCAAAATGTCCTTATGCAGAGAGCTATCTACATG
>NW_006411441.1:6390-7269 GCF_000296735.1 Chrysochloris asiatica
TATACTGAGAGCTAGCTACATGGCAGACAAGTCCAATATGTTCATATACAGAGAGCTTTCTACTTGGCAGATCAGTCCAACATATCCATATACAGAGTTCTAGCTACAAGGCAGATGAGTCCAAAATGTCCATATACAGAGATTGCTACATGATAGTGTAGTGCAACATTTCCATATACAGAGTTCTACCTGAAAGGCAGATATGTCCAACTTGTCTATATACAGAGAGCTAGCTACATGGCAGAATAGTGAAACATTTCCATATACAGAGCTCTAGCTACCTGGAAGATGAGTCCAACCTGTCCATATACTGATAGCTACCTACCTGACAGATCAGTCTAAAATATCCATGCAGAGAGAGCTAGAGACATGTCAGACAAGTAAAAAATGTCCATATATAGAGAACAAGCTCCATGGCAGAGTAGTGCAACATTTCCATATACAGAGTTCTAGCCACAAGACAAATGAATCTAACCTGTCTATATATAGAGAGCTAGGTACATGACAGAGTAGTGCATCATTTCCATAAACAGAGTTCAAGCTACAAGGCAGATGAGTTCAAAGTGTTCATATACTGAGGGCTAGCTCCATGACATAGTGGTCCAATGTGTCCATATAAAGAGTACTAGCTACCTTGCTAATGAGTTCATCATGTCCATACACTTAGAGCTAGCAACATGGTATAGTAGTGCATTATTTCCATATACAGAGAGTTCAAGCTAAATGGCAGATGATTCCAAAGTGTTCATATATTGAGAGCTAGCTACATGACAGAGTAGTCCAACATGTCCATATAAAAAGTGCTAGCTACCTGGCTAATGAGTCCAACATGTCCATGTATTGAGAGCTGACTACATGGCAGACAAGTCCAGTATGTTC
>NW_006411441.1:7418-7902 GCF_000296735.1 Chrysochloris asiatica
CAATATGTTCATATACATAGAGTTACCTACTTGGCAGATCAATCAAACATATCCATGTACAGAGAGCTAACTACATGGCAGCCGAGTCCAAATGTACATATACAGAGAGCTAGCTACATGGCAAGGTAATGAAACATTTCCATATACAGAGTTCTAACTGCAAGGCAGATGAGTCCAATGTGTCGATATACAGAGCTAGCTACATGGCCGGGTAGTCCAACATTTCCATATACAGGGAACTAGCTACATGGCAGATGAGTCCAACATGCACGTCTACTGAGAGATAACCACATGGCAGACAAGTCCAAAATGTTCATATACAGAGAACTACCTACTTGGCATATCAGTGCAACATATCCACATACACAGATCAAGCTACATGGCAGACAAGTCCAAAATGACCATATACAGAGAGCAAGCTACATGGCAGAATAATGCATCTTTTCCATATACTGAGTTCAGACTACATGGCAGATGAGTCCAA
>NW_006411441.1:9406-11546 GCF_000296735.1 Chrysochloris asiatica
AGAGAGTAGCGCATCATATCCATAAACAGAGTTCAAGCTACAAGGCAAATATGTCCAAAGTGTTCATATACTGAGAGCTAGCTACATGACAGAGTAGTCCAACATGTCCATCTAAAGAGTACTAGCTACCTGGCTAATGAGTCTGACATGTCCATATATTGAAAGCTGGCTACATGGCAGACAAATCCAATATGTTCATATAAAGGTAGCTACCTACTTGGCAGATCAGTCCAACATATCCTGGTACAAAGAGCTAGCTACATGGCAGACAATTACAAATTGTCCACATAGAGAGAGCTAGCTACATGGCAGTGTTGTCCAACGTTTCCACATATAGAGTTCTAGTTACAAGGCAGATAAGTCCAACTTGTCTATATACAGACAAGGGAACTAACTACCACGCTAATTAATCCAATGTGTCCATATATTGAGAGCTAGGTACATGGCAGGAACATCCAATGTGTTCATATACATAGAGCTACCTACTAGGCAGATCAATCAAACATACCCATGTACAGAGAGCTAAATACATGGCAGCCGAGTCCAAATGTACATATACAGAGAGCTAGCTGCATGGCAGCGTAGTGAAACATTTCCATATACAGAGTTCTAACTGCAAGGCAGATGAGTCCAACTTGTCTATATACAGAGCTAGCTACATGGCCGCATAGTCCAACATTTCCATACACAGGGTACTAGCTACATGGCAGATGAGTCCAACATGCACATATAATGAGATATAGTTACATGACAGACAAGTCCAAAATGTTCATATACAGAGAGCAACCTACTTGGCAGGTCAGTGCAAAATATCCACATACCCAGATCAAGCTACATGGGAGATGAGTCCAAAATGTCCTTATAAAGAGAGCAAGCTACATGGCAGAGTAATGCATCTTTTCCATATACAGAGTTCAGGCTACATGGCAGATGAGTCCAAAGTGTACATATACTGAGAGCTAGCTACACGGCAGAATAGTGCATCATTTCCATATACAGATATCGAGCTATATGGAAGACAAGTACAAAATGTCCATACATAGAGCTAGCTACATGGCAGTGTAGTCCAAAATTTCCATATATAGAGTTATAGCTACAAGGCAGATGAGTCCAACTTGTCTATATACAGACAAGGGAACTAACTACCAGGCTAATTAATCCAATGTTTCCATATATTGAGAGCTAGCTACATGGCAGAAAAATCCAATATGTTCATATACAGAGACCTACCTACTTGGCAGAATAGTCCAACATATCCATGTACAGAGAGCTAACTAATTGCAGATCAGTGCAACATATCCATGTACAGAGAGTTAGCAACATGGCAGACGAGTCAAAAACGTCCATATAAAGAGAGCTAGCTACATGGCAGGGTAGTGCAACATTTCCATGTACCGAGTTCTAGCTACAAGGCAGATGAGTCCAACCAGTCTATGTACAGAAAGGTAGCTACATGGCAGAGTAGTGCAACATTTCCATATACAGAGTTCTACCTACATGACTGAGGTGTACAACATGTCCATATACTGAGAGCTACCTACATGGCACATCAGTCTAAAATATACATGCACAGAGAGCTAGATACATGGCAGACAAGTCCAAAATATCCATATACAGAGAGCTAGCTAATTGGCAGAATAGTGCATCCTTTCAATACACAGAGATCAGGCTACATGGCAGATAAGTCCGAAGTGTTCATATACTGAGAGCTAGCTAAATGGCAGCATAGGCCAACATGTCCATATAAAAAGTACTCTCTACTTGGCCAATGAGTCCAACATGTCCATATACTGAGAGCTAGCTACATGGCAGACAAGTCCAATATGTTTATATACAGATAGCTACCTACTTGGCAGATCAGTCCAACACATCCATGTACAGAGAGGTAGCTACATGGAAGATGAGTCCAAAATGTCCCTATACAGAGAGATAGCTACACAGCAGGGTAGTACAACATTTTCAAATAAAGAGTTCTATCTAAATGGCAGATGTGTCCAATGTGTCCATAAACTGAGAGCTAGGTACAAGCAGTGTAGTCCAACATGTCCATATGCGGGGTATAAGCTACATGGCAGATGAGTCCAACATGTCCATATACTGAGAACTAGCTACATGGCAGACAAGTCCAATATGTTCATAT
>NW_006411442.1:0-440 GCF_000296735.1 Chrysochloris asiatica
TAGGGCTGTTAGGGCTTTAGGGCTAGGGCTAGGGCTAGGGCAGTTAGGTCTTTAAGGCTACTGCTAGGGCTGTTATGGCTTTAGGACTATTGCTAGGGCTAGCGCTGTTAGGACTGTTAGGGCTTAAGGGCTAGGGCTAGCTCTGTTAGGGCTGTTAGGGCCTTAGGGCTAGGGCTGGGCCTGTTAGGGCTTTAGGGCTAGGGCTTGGGCTATCACTGTTAGGGTTTTGGGCCAGCGCTTGTGCTATTATGGCTTTATGGCCAGGGTTTGGGCTAAGGCTGTTAGTGCTTTTGGCGTAGGTCTGTGACACGGTCTGGTAAGCCTTTAGGGCTAGGTCTAGGGCTGTTAGGGCTTTAGGGCTAGGGCTAGGGCTGAGAGAGCTTTAGGTCTAGGGTTACGGCTATGTCTGTTAGGGCTTTAGGGCTACGGCAAGGGCTAGG
>NW_006411442.1:3118-5491 GCF_000296735.1 Chrysochloris asiatica
GCTAGGGCTGTTATGGCTTTAGGGCTAGGTTTAGAGCTAGTGCTTTTAGGGCTTTAGGGTAATTGCAAGGGCTAGGTCTTTAGGGCAAGGGCTAGGGCTAGGGCATTCGGTCAAGGGTTTAAGGGCTAGGACCAGTGCTGTTAGGGCTTTAACATTAGTGATTGGGATAGTTTTACTAGGGCTTTAGGGCTAGGGCTAGGGCTATGCCTGTTAGGGCTTTAAGGCTAATTCTAGGTATAGGGCTGTAAGGGTTTTAGGGCTAGTTCCAGGGCTAGGGCTAATAGGGCTATATATCTAGCGCTAGGCCTTTTAGGGCTTTAGGGCTAGGGCTGTTAGTGCTTTTGGTGTAGGTCTAGGTGTAGTTCTGTTAGGCCTCTTGGTCTAGGTCTAGGGCTGTTAGGGCTTTAGTGCTAGGGCTATGACTGATAGGGCTTTAAGGCTAGGCTAGGGCTAGGGATGTTAGGGCTTTTGTGCTAGGGCTGTTAGTGCTGTTGTTGTAGGTCTAGGTGTAGTTCTGTTAGGCCTCTTGGGCAAGGTCTAGGGCTGTTAGGGCTTTAGGGCTAGGGCTATGATGATAGGGCTTTAGGGTTTTGTCTAGGTCTAGGGCTTTAGGACTATGGCTGTTAAGGCTTTAGGGCTAGATTTAGGTCTGTTACGGTTTTAGGGCTAGGGCTAGGGCTGTTAGGGCTTTAGGGCTACTGCTAGGGCTGTTTGGGCTTTAGGGCTATTTCTGGGGCTAGCGCTGTTAGGACTCTTAGGGCTTAAGGGCTAGGGCTAGGGCTAGCGCTGTTAGGGCTGTTATGGCTTTAGGCTAGGGCTTGGCCTGTTAGGGCTTTAGGGCTAGGGCTTGGGCTATGGCTGTTAGGGTTTTGGGCCAGGGCTTGGGCTATTTGGGCTTTAGGGCTAGGGCTAGGGCTAGGGCTAGGGCTTTAGGGCTAGGGCTAGGGCTAGGGCATTAGGGCAAGGGCTTTATAACTAGGGCTAGGACTCATAGGGCTTGTGCTATGGCTGTTAGGACTTTATGACTAGGGCTGTTAGGTCTTGGGCTATGGCTAAGCCTGTTAGGGCTTTAAGGCTAATGCTAGGTATAGGGCTGTTAGGGTTTTAGGGCTAGTCCAGGGCTAGGGCTGTTAGCGCTATAGGACTAGGTCTAGGTCTGTTAGGGCTTTAGGGCCAGGGTTTGGGCTAGGGCTATTAGTGCTTTTGGCGTAGGTCTAGTGCAAGGTCTGGTAGGCCTTTAGGGCTAGGTCTAGGGCTGTTTGGGCTTTAGGGCTAGGGCTAGGGCTGAGAGAGCTTTAGGGCTGGGGCTAGGGCTATGTCTGTTACGGCTTTAGGGCTACGGCAAGGGCTAGGATTTTAGGGCTACGTTTAGGGCTAGGGCTAGTGTTAGGGCATTAGGGAAAGGGCTTTAGGGCTAGCGCTAGGGCTGTTAGGACTTTAGGTTTAGGGCTAGGGTTACAGCTGTTAGGGCTTTAGGGATTGTGCTAGGGCTAGCCTGTTAGGGCTTTAGGGCTAGGGCTAGGGCTAGTGCTAGGGCTGTTATGGCTTTAGGGCTAGGTTTAGAGCTAGTGCTTTTAGGGCTTTAGGGTAATTGCTAAGGGTAGGGCTTTAGGGCAGGGGCTAGGGCTAGGGAATTAGGTCAAGAGTTTAAGAGCTAGGATCTGTGCTGTTAGGGCTTTAGCGTTAGTGATTGGTTTAGTGCTACTAGGGCTTTATGGCTAGGGCTAGGGCTATGGCTGTTAGGGCTTTAGGGCTAGGGCTAGGTCTGTTAGGGCTTTCGGGCTAGGGCTAGGGCTAGAGCTGTTAGGGCTTTAGGGCTAGGGCTAGGCCTGTTAGGATTTTAGGGCTAGGGCTAGGGCCTCTTAGGGCTTTAAGGTTAATGCTTGATCTAGGGCTGTTAGTGCTTTAGGGCTAGGGATAGGCCTTTTAGGGCTTTAAGGCTAATGCTTGGTGTAGGGCTGTTACGTGTTTAGGGCTAGGGCTAGCGCTGTTAGGGCTTTAGGGCTGGGCCTAGGGCTAGGGCTGTTAGGGCTTTAGGGCTAGGACTAGTTCTGTTAGGGCTTTAGGGATAGGGATAGGGCTAATCTATTAGGGCTTTAGGGCTAGGGCTAGCGCTAGGGCTCTTATGGTTTAGGGCTAGGTTTAGAGCTAGTGCTTATAGGGCTTTAGGGACATTGCTAGGGCTAGTGCTTTAGGGCAAGAGCTAGGGCTAGGGCATTAGGTCAAGGGTTTTAGGGCTAGGACCAGTGCTGTTTGGGCTTCAGGGTTAGGGCTTGGGCTTGTGCTATTAGGGCTTTAGGTCTAGGGCAAGGGTTAGGGCTGTTAGGGCTGTTAGGGCTTTAGGGCTTGGGCTAGGCCTGTTAGGGCTTTAGG
>NW_006411442.1:6362-8825 GCF_000296735.1 Chrysochloris asiatica
TGTTAGGGCTTTAGGGCTAGGGCTAGGGCTGTTAGGCCTTTAGGTCTAGTGCTAGATCTGATAGTGCATTAGGGTTTGGTCTAGGGCTAGGGCTGTTAGGGCTTTAGGACCATGGCTGTTAAGGCTTTAGGGCTAGGTTTCGGTCTGTTAGGGCTTTAGGGCTAGGGCTAAGGCTGTTAGGGCTTTAGGGCTACTACTAGGGCTGTTAGGGCTTTATGGCTATTGCTAGGGCTAGCGCTGTTAGGACTGTTAGGGCTTAAAGGCTAGCGCTAGCTCTGTTAGGGCTGTTAGGGCTTTAGGGCTAGGGCTAGGCCTGTTAGGGATTTAGGGCTAGGGCTTGGGCTATGATTGTTAGGGTTTTGGGCCAGGGCTTGGTCTTTTAGGGCTTTAGGGCCAGGGCTAGGGCTAGGGATGTTAGGCCTTTAGGTCTAGTGCTAGATCTGATAGAGCATTTAGGTTTGGTCTAGGGCTAGGGCTGTTAGGGCTTTAGGACCATGGCTGTTAAGGCTTTAGGGCTAGGTTTAGGGCTGTTAGGGCTTTAGGGCTACTGCTAGGGCTGTTAGGGCTGTTAAGGCTTTAGGGCTAGGGCTTGGCCTGTTAGGGCATTAGGGCTAGGGCTTGTGCTATGGCTGTTAGGGTTTCGGGCCAGGGCTTCGGCTATTAGGGCTTTAGGGCTAGGGCTAGGGCTAGGGCTTTAGGGCTAGGGCTACGGCTAGGGCATTAGGGCAAGGGCTTTAGAGCTTGGGCTAGGACTGATAGGGCTTGGGCTATGGCTGTTAGGGCTTTAGGACTAGGGCTGTTAGGGCTTGGGCTACGGCTAAGCCTGTTAGGGCTTTAAGTCTAATGCTTGGTATAGGGCTGTTAGGGTTTTAGGGCTAGTCCAGGTCTAGGGCTGTTAGGGCTATAGGACTAGGGCTAGGCCTGTTAGGGCTTTAGGGCCAGGGTTTGGGCTTAGGGCTGTTAGTGCTTTTGGCTTAGGTCTAAGGCAAGTTCTGGTAGGCCTTTAGGTCTAGGTCTATGGCTGTTAGGGCTCTAGAGCTAGGGCTAGGGCTGAGAGAGCTTTAGGGCTAGGGCTAGGGCTATGTCTGTTAGGGCTTTAGGGCTACAGCAAGGGCTAGGACTTTAGGACTACGTTTAGGGCTTGGGCTAGTGTTAGGCCATTAGGGAAAGGGCTTTAGGGCTAGAACTAGGGCTGTTAGGACTTTAGGGCTAGCACTAGGGTTACAGCTGTTAGGGCTTTAGGGATTGTGCTAGGGCTAGCCTGATAGGGTTTTAGGGCTAGGGCTAGTGCTAGGGCTATTATGGCTTTAGGGCTAGGTTTAGAGTTAGTGCTTTTAGGGCTTTAGGGTAATTGCTAGGGCTAGGGCTTTAGGATAAGTGCTAGGGCTAGGGCATTAGGTCAAGAGTTTAAGGGCTAGGACCAGTGCTATTAGGGCTTTAGCGTTAGTGATTGGGATAGTGCTACTAGGGCTTTAGGGCTGGGCCTAAGGCTAGGGCTGTTAGGGCTTTAGGGCTAGGGCTAGTTCTGTTAGGGTTTAGGGATAGGGCTAGGGCTAACATATTAGGGCTTTAGGGCTAGGGCTACCGCTAGGGTTGTTATGGTTTAGGGCTAGGTTTAGAGCTAGTCCTTTTAGGGCTTTAGGGACATTGCTAGGGCGAGTGCTTTAGGGCAAGGGCTAGGGCTAGGGCTAGGGCATTAGGTCAAGGATTTTAGGGCAAGGACCAGTGCTGTTTGGGCTTCAGGGTTAGTGCTTGGACTAGTGCAATTAGGGCTTTAGGGCTAGGGCAAGGGTTAGGGCTGTTAGGGCTTTAGGGCTAGGGCTAGGCCTGTTAGGGCTTTAGGTTTATGGGTAGGGCTGATAGGGCTTTAAGGCTAGGGCTAGGGCTAGAGCTTTTAAGTCTTTAGTGCTATGGCTAGAGCTGTTATTTCTTTAAGGCTAGGTCTAGGGCTTTTAGGGCTTTAGGGCTAGGTCTAGGCCTGTTAGGGCTTTAGGGCTACTGCTAGGGCTGTTAGGGCTTTAGGGCTATTGCTAGGGCTAGTGCTGTTAGGGCAGTTAGGGCTTTAGGGCTAGGGCTAGGCCTGTTAGGGCTTTAGGGCTAGGGCTTGGGCTTTGGCTGTTAGGGTTTCGGGCCAGGGCTTGGGCTATGAGGGCTTTAGGGCCAGGGCTCTGGGTAGGGCTTTAGGGCTAGGGCTAGGACTGATAGGGCTTGGGCTATGACTGTTAAGGATTTAGGACTAAGGCTATTAGGGCTTGGGCTACGGCTAAGACTGTTAGGGCTTTAAGGCTAATGCTAGGTGTAGGGCTGTTAGGGTTTTAGGGCTAGTTCAGGGCTAGAGCGCTTAGGGCTCTAGGACTAGGGGTAGGCCTGTTAGGGCTTTAGGGCCATGGTTTGGGCTAGGGCTGTTAGTGCTTTTGGTGTAGGTCTAGGGCAAGGTCTGTTAGGCCTTTACGTCTAGGTCTA
>NW_006411442.1:9999-10926 GCF_000296735.1 Chrysochloris asiatica
TTAGGGCAAGGGCTTTATAGCTAGGGCAGGACTGATAGGGCTTGGGCTATGGCTGTTAGGGCTTTAGGACTACGGCTG
The DNA here is from genome assembly GCF_000296735.1 of Chrysochloris asiatica. Classification (NCBI taxonomy): domain Eukaryota; kingdom Metazoa; phylum Chordata; class Mammalia; order Afrosoricida; family Chrysochloridae; genus Chrysochloris; species Chrysochloris asiatica. Next base: position 10,078 of record NW_006411442.1, read on the forward strand.
TTAGGGCTTGGGCTACGGCTAAGCCTGTTAGGGCTTTAATGCTAATGCTAGGTATAGGGCTGTTAGGGTTTTAGGGCTAGTCCAGGGCTAGGCCTGTTAGGGCTTTCGGGCCAGGGTTTGGACTAGGGCTGTTAGTGCTTTTGGCGTAGGTCTAGGGCAAGGTCTGTTAGGCCTTTAGGGCTAGATCTAGGGCTGTTAGGGCTTTAGGGCTAGGGCTAGGGCTGAGAGAGCTTAAGCGCTAAGGCTAGGGCTATGTCTGTTAGGGCTTTAGGGCTACAGCAAGGGCTAGGACTTTAGGGCTACGTTTAGGGCTAGGGCTAGGGTTAGGGCATTAGGGAAAGGGCTTTAGGGCTAGGGCTAGGGTTACAGCTGTTAGGGCTTTAGGGATTGTGCTAGGGCTAGCCTGTTAGGGCTTTCGGGCTAGGGCTAGTGCTAGAGCTGTTATGGCTTTAGGGATAGGTTTAGAGCTAGTGCTTTTAGGGCTTTAGGGTAATTGCTAGGGCTAAGGCTTTAGGGCAAGGGCTAGGGCTAGGGCATTAGGACAAGGGTTTAAGGGCTAGGACCAGTGCTGTTAGGCTTTTGCGTTAGTGATTGGGAAAGTGCTACTAGGGCTTTATGGCTAAGGCTAGGGTTAGGGCTGTTAGGGCTTTAGGGCTAGGGCTAGGCCTGTTAGAGTTTTAGGGCTAAGGCTAGGGCCAGGCCTCTTAGGGCTTTAAGACTAATGCTTGGTCTAGGACTGTTAGGGCTTTAGGGATAGGGATAGGGATAGGCCTTTTAGGGCTTTAAGGCTAATGCTTGGTGTTGGGCTGTTTGGGGTTTAGGGCTAGTGCTGGGGCTAGTGCTGTTAGG
>NW_006411443.1:0-1143 GCF_000296735.1 Chrysochloris asiatica
AATACCTTATGATCCAGCAATCCCTCTACTTGGTATTTACCCACAAGAAATATGAGCCATAACATGAGTAGATATATGCACCAATGTCCATAGCAGCACTATTTACAATCGCAAAAAGAAGGAGACAGCCTAAGAGCCCATCAACTGAAGAATGGATAAACAAACTGTGGTACATGCACACAATGGAATATTATGCTACCTTGAAGAACAACAAGGAAGCTGTAAGCTACCACATAACATGGATAAATCTTGAGGACATTACGTTGACTGAAATTAGTCAGTCACAAAAGGATAACTACTGCATCAGATCACTATTGTAAAAGACTAAGAAAAAGAACCCAAATTATTTGCTGGTTACCAGGATGGGGGGTGGCAGTTAGGAGAGGGAGGGGAAGGTGGAGCACAGGGTAGGCAATAGACACAGGATAGTTTGGGTGCTGGGGAAGGGGGCAATACACAAGAAGGGGCAAGGGAATGAAAGAACAAGGCTGATGGGAAAACAATTAGGCAGGTTTCCATGGGCAATGTGGGACCGAGTAAATAACGATGTATGCACAACCTTGGAACAACAAGGCTCTGGGATACAGGAAATGAGACATGGCTGAAATGGCAAAAGGGGGGAAATAATGTTAAGATGGTTGGCTGTTTTTTGAATCTTGGTTTCCCTTGCATACCATTATAAAATAAACACTTGAGGGGGAGAGAAAGGAATAGCCAGAAATATCACCGTAGAAAGCTTCTAAGTCCATCTTCTGCCTATAAGTGATTGGAATACCTAAAATGAGGATACAACATGCCCAGTGAAAGAGGCTTCCTGAGGAGCTTCTGCATTACATAAAACTATAAGTAGAATCCTGAACCCCATCCAGAATCTTCTGAGATGGGAAATATCCACTTTAAAGGACAAGCAGACCAATCTGGAGTGGCTAGAAGAACAGAAGATACTTCTTGAAAGAAAGACCAACAGGAAAAATACAAAACAATAATAGCAGTCTGACTGATTACTACAAGAACAAGCAAATTGCTCACCCAGAAGCCATCAAGGCAAGTGCTCAGGTCCCCTCAGGGCAAACCCTCTTCCAAGACTAAGACTCAATGAGAATATATGAGCAGACATGGACACGGATCGGTGACTATGTTGGT
>NW_006411443.1:1307-7282 GCF_000296735.1 Chrysochloris asiatica
AAAAGAGTAATCTGATACAATTTGATGAACTTGACCTACACCTGTGGATGCAGTAGCTCAAAAGAGGGAACAAATCTTTACAGTGAGGATCATTCTCTCCCCTTCTATACATAGGGTAGATAGGGATGGGCAACTTGGACATTGGCTACCCAAACTGGGGGTGGGGGGTCACTACAAAGGCAAGAAATGACTGACTTACAAGCTTCCAAAAGGGAGCCTAGAGCCAGAGGACATGGAGGAAGGTAGAATCTCTACTGAATAGTATCCAATCTGTCTGGGCAGGTCTGATTAAAGGAGACGGGGATAGGTCTCTTGTGGTACAATAGTGAATAATTACTATCAGGACTGGCTATGAGGGTTGGTAATGTAAAGGTACATGTTTTGTAGCAAAAGGAGGGAGAGGTTGACTTTGCAGTCTAGGAGCAGAGGTCCTTGGGACCATCAAGGGAGAAGAGCGCAGAGCGGGACCCTACCCAGAGAAGCAGTAATGCCGGGGATGGAGGCAAAGAGAATGACATGGATTGATGGAATGGCTTGGAACTCTAGACCCAGAGAGGGAGAGGGGCTGTGTGCTGATGACTGGGGGGCAGGCTTGCATGGTATATACTCTGGTTGGTTGATGATGCATGGAGAGGATTGTAACCATGGCAATGAAACGATATATAATAGGATGAATGTAAAGCTAATGTTCTCCCATGTAAACTATCACATAATTAACAATAAAACATTTAAAAAACAAAGGATAAACTTCATGTGCTTCATCTTTTTACTGTAAAATGAATTGGTAGTACTTACCTTACCAGGTTGTTGTAAGGGTTAAGAGAAATAATGCATGCAGCACATTAGCAAAGCAAAAGTACAAAAATGGCCATAATACTATGATCATCACTTAAGATATTCTAAACATAAATAATCACATGCCACGTGCCAGACTGCAAAGCAGTTTGAACCCCAAGGTCGGTGGTTCAAGTTCACCAGCTGCTCCTTGGAAACACTATACAGGGTTGCTATGGGTCAGAACCAACACAATGGAACTTCACAATAACAACAATGAATAAGTAACCTAATTCAACTGATTGTGACTTTCTTAATTTTATCATAGTTATGAATTAGTACTGAATGTTGTTCTTGTTAAGTACTGTCTAGTCAGTTCTGACTCACAGCAACCTTGCATAGGGTTTCTGAGACTTTAGATCTTCTAGGGGGCACAAGGCAGAAAGCCTCCCATGGAGCAGCTGGCGGATTTGAACCAAAAACCTTGTGGTTCACAGTACTGAGTAGAACATATTAAATGTTTTTGAACAAAGAAAAAACATAATTTAAAAATAACTTTGCATTGATAAGGCACTGTGGGATAATGCAGTGGACTGCAAGGTCGGTTTGGACTGCAAGGTCAGAGGTTCAAATTCACCAGCCACACCTCAGAAACTCTATACAGGGTCACTATGAGTTGAACTAACTCAATGGCACTTAACAACAACAACAACAACAACCAATTTTGCAAAACAGAAGAGAATTATGAGTTAATCAAAGTAAGCCAAAATATACCAAAACAATAGATAAATGCTTATCACATACTCATATTAATTCATAAGTGTATAACTATTAGATACAAGCTTACCGTGCAGACAGTATTTGAATAAGCTCTTTTCTATTCTGTACTCGAAGGTGGTTAGTTTTATACTTGACGTTATCAATCAATTCAGGCAAATTCAGGATCTAAAAGAGAAAAATAATTGCAAAGTGTACTTCACAAACTTTTCATGGACTTTCATACTGATCAAATATTGAAGACCTACCATTTACTCCCATGACCACTTCTCAACAATGGTATGTGAAAGGAAAGATCACACAGTTAGTACAGATCATGCCAGTGACTGGTTTTGTTACTTACAGGGAGTTTTCACTACTTGTAGGCACATATGAAAGCACAGAGAAGCAGTTATCAGAGACCATTAAGTCTGTGATCATAAAGGAACCTACAGGAAAAGTCAGTCAATCTAGCGGAAGTAGCCCTGGGTAGTAGAAACACTTAACACACTTGGCTGTTAACCAAAAGTTCAGGGGTTTGAGTCCACCCAGAAGTCCCTCACAAGAATGGACTGATGGTCTACTTCTGCAAAATCAGTTATTTTAAGCCATATGTAGTACCGTTCTACTCTGACACATATGGGGTCACCATTTGTGAGATCCAGTGGCAACTGGTTTGTTTTGGGTCTTAGATGAATTAGGGAACAAGATACAAAACAGGGGCAAAGTGCCTATTTCAGACAATATCATAAGTGCTTGTATTCACTTAGGTGAAACTCAGAATCAACATATATCTTATAGTTAAATTAATTTATTTCTTCCACATGTAAATACAACAATACTATCTGTCCCAGTAGTCCTATCCAGGATGTTTAGACAAGGTGCTAAAATAAAGTGAAAACATATACATTTACCCCAAATGCTCACCATTAAAGCACTGTCAAATGAAAAGATTATCTCTCCTATAGAAGTGTCATGATTTTTCATTAATATAGCTCCCTGAAGGAATAACAAAGAGAAATGTCTTCATGTATTTCCTCATTTGTTCTTCCTCGATAAAGAAAAAAAAAAAATGTATCTTGCAAGTCCCTTCAGATATCTTGCAATTTGAACACGATCATACTGAAAATATCAAGCGAATGTGGAATGGAATAGCAATTTAAAAAGAATGTGCAGATATGGCAAGGCCATGACTAGGTGTAGGTCTTAAAGAAACAGAGCCTTGACACAAATAGACATGTGCACACCCATGTTCATTGCAGTGTTATTCACAATAGCAAAAAGATGAAAACAACCTAAGTGCACATCAATGGAAAAATGGATAAACAAACTACGGTACACACAGCCCTGGTGGTGCTGTAGGCTAAGCACTGGGCCTCAAGATTGGTTTGGACTGTAAGGTCAGTGGTTCAAACCCACAAGCAGCTCCTCAGAATACAGGGTTGCTATGACTCAGCACTAATTTGATGGTACTTAACAGCAACAACACGAACCTTAAGGTTGGCAGTTCAAATCCACACTCATTTCATGGGAGAATGATGAGGCTTTCTGTTCCTTTGACGATTTATAGCCTCAGAAATCCTATAGAGGATCCCTATGACTGGGCATTGATGCAATAGCAGTGGTGTTGAGGTATATGTTGTTGTTAAGTGCTGTCAAGTCTGTTCCAACTCATAGTGACTCTGTATAGGGTTTCTGAGGAGTGGCTGTTGGGTTTGAACTGTCAACTTTGTGATTCAAACACAACATTACAATCCAGTTATTTATCCTACAGTGCATAACAGAACTCCGCATCTTCCTAGTTTGGTTTTTTTTTTTTTGGCGTCCACTCTTCACACAGCACATCACAGGACACATTTAGGTTAATAAGCATAATATGCTCCACAAAGACAAAGTTCTACATCCTACTTTGGTAAGTAGCAACTGAGGTCTTTAAAGCTTGTGAGCAACTACCTAACATATAACTATCAGTCACTCCCTGACTGGAGCAAAGAAGAATGAAGAAAATCAAAGACTTAAGGAAATATTTAGTCCAAAGGACTACTGGGCAAAGTGGAACACAGCTCTACTACCCAGACACCAGAAGATCTAGATGGCACCCAGTAACTACTATTGACTGTGCTGGTCAGTATCATAGTAGAAAATCTTGAACAGAGAGGGAGGAGAAAAAACAAACTGTAAAACAAAATTTGAAAACATAAGAAGACCAGACCTAGTGGTCTGATAGACTAGCAGCGAACACTCTGAGACTGAAAATGAACCCACCCCCAGGATCATCTTTCAACCAAACAATAGATAGGCCCTGGTGTGGCTCTGTAGGATAAGCAATGGACTGCAAGGTTGGTTTGAACCACAAGGTTGGTGGTTCAAACTCACCAGCTGCTCCTTGGAAACCCTATACAGGGTCTCTATGAGTCACAACTGAATTGATGGCACTTGACAACAATAATAACAACAAGGAGTGCTGGTGTGGCACTGTGGGTTAATGCGCTAGACTGTAAAGTTCTAACCACAAGGTCAGTGGTTCAAGCTCACCAGCCATTCCTCAAAAACCCTATATAGGGTTGCTATGGGTCAGAATTGACTTGACAGCACCTAATAACAACAACAACAACATAACACCCATGAGGAATGCACTCCTCAGACCAATCAACCAGACAAAACCTAAAAGGCACAACTTGACCAAAAACTATGCTTTCCTGCAAGATGAGGCAGGAAAGAAAGGTTAATAGAAACGTGGAATCCAGGGAGAGATGGACAGGAGGCTATTACATGGAGGGGATTGCAACCAATGTTATCAAGCAAAATGTGAATGAATTATTTAATGTAAAACTAATTGGCTCTGTAAACGTTCACTGAAATGACAATAAAGAGGGTAAAAAAGAGAGAAAACAATGTGTGGAGGCCGTGTTTGGCAGTTGTGTTGGAAAGTCAGGAGGAGCAATTATCATCTACAGGCAGGCTATGTGGCCCAGAGAAAGCTTCACTACCTCTATTAAAGTATTTTTAAGACATAAATAGTTAATGGTTTCAGTTGTTTTCCACAGTTCAAATAAAATAAAATCATTCATCTTATAAAAGAAACAGAAATAAATAAGGGCAACTGGAGGAAATAAAAACATCTCAATGATATGATTTCTCCTCCACATATCCCACTTATTCAGAACCTTTAATAATAATAAAAATAGCATTCCACTTCTGGATGTTAAAAAGTGATGCTACATACAGCGTCATTACTAAAAATCTTCCCATCAACAACCTGATCCCCAAATTGTCCAGGAATCAGAAACTCTGCCTCTCTAAGATGGCATATGTCAGCTCAAGAAAAGGTAAATCTTAACTAAATCATAGATTAAGACGATAAATCCGGTCTCACCCTGAAAGCATGATGAGCTACTTCAAACTCATCTTTTAAAGATGACCACCTCAATCATAGTTCACCCCACTGCACCCAGCTCTAAACTTCCAAGTTCCTCCTTCCCCTACTCAATTTATTCCATAACCCCATCACCTTCTACGACTGTCTGGGTGATGCACATGGTTAACATGCTCAGATGCTAAGTAAATTGCTGAACACTGAGAGATGCCTTGGTAGGAAGACCCAGCAATCTAATTCTGAAAAATCAGCCATGGAAACCCCTGTTATGTGAAAAATCAGCCATGGAAACCCCTGTTATATGCCAACACATGTTGGGTTTCCATGAGTCAGAACCAACTCAACAGCAACTGGTATCATCTTCTAACATGTTTGTTATATTTATTTTCTATCCTGCTAGAAAAGGAGCTCTGGTAGTGTAGTGGTTACAAGTTGGGCTGCCAACCTCAAGATCAGCAGTTCAAAACTACCAGCAGTTCCGTGAGAGAAAGATGAGGCTTTCTGCTCCCGTAAAGATTTACAGCCTGGGAAACCCTGTACAGGGTCGCTATGAGTCGGAACAGACTCCACAGTACTTAACAACAACAACATCCTGCTAGAAAGTATGTTCCCAATGACCTACACATCTTTTTTTTTCACTGGTGCACCTCAAATGCAGATGAATTTTGAAAATATTGTGGTAATTGAAAAAAGTCTGACACAAAAGATCATATATTTTGATTCAACCACCATATATGGCAACCACCAATGCTGAAAAAATATTTATTGACCATAATTAAACAATGTGAACATTTTAGGGATGTAATCTTCCGAACATTATCCTACACATAGACTTTTTTTTCATCAATTCTAAAATCACTTTTAAAAAAATTATTGAGGTTAAAATTTACCTAAAATAAAATTAACCATTTTAAAGTGAACAATTTAGTAGCACTTAAGACAACTCAATGTTGTAAAACCACCACCTCTATCTAGTTCTAAAACAATTCCACTACTACAAATCAAATTTCTTTATACATAAAGCATCTTCATCCTACTATCCTCCCTTACCTACTGTTATCTTTTGGCA
>NW_006411443.1:9978-10747 GCF_000296735.1 Chrysochloris asiatica
GAGAATTTTTGTTTTCTCTGCATTGAGATGCAATCCATACCAAAGGCTGTGGTCTTTGATCTTCATCAGTAAGTATTTTAAGTTTTCTTCACTTTCAGAAAGTAAGGTTGTATCATCAACATATTGCAGGTTGTTAATGAGTTCTCCTCAAATCCTGATGCCACATTTTTTCATATAACTCAGCGTACAGATGATTTGTTCAGCATACAGTTTGAGTAAGTATGGTGAAAGAATACAACCCTGTCATACACCTTTCTTAATTTTAAACCATTCAGTGTTCCCAGGTTCTGTTTGAACAACTGTCTCTAGATCCAGGTACAGATTCCTCATGAGTACAATTACGTATTCCTGAATACTCATAATTCACAACATTGTCCATATCTTGTTAGGATCCACAAAATCGAAAGCCTTTACATAGTCAATAAAGCACAGGTAAACATCTTTCTGGTAGTCTCTGCCTGAACCCAAGATCCATCAGACATCAACAATGATAACCCTCATTCTACATCCTCTTCTGAATCTGGCTGAACCTCTGGCAGTTCTCTGTCAATGAATGCTTACAACCATTTCTGTATTGCCTTTAGTAAAACTTTACTCACATAGGATATCAAAGACACTGTCTTATGATTTTCTCATTCCATTGGGTCACCTCTCTTTGGAATGGGCACAAGTACAAATCTCTTCCAATCACTTGGTCAGATAGTTGTCTTCCAAATTCCTTGGCATAGATTAGTGAGTGCCTCCAGTGCCGCCTCACTTTCTTGAAAGA
>NW_006411444.1:0-764 GCF_000296735.1 Chrysochloris asiatica
TCCATCTACTGAGAATTAGCTACATGGCAGATGAGTCCAACATGTGTAGATTTAGAGGACCATCTTCAAGGCAGATGAGTCCAACATGTTCATACTCAGAGTCATCTACATGTCTGATGAGTCCAACATGTCCATATACAGAGAGCTAGTTACATGGCAGACAATTCCAATATGTTCATATACAGAGAGCTACATACATGGCAGATCATTCCATCATATTCATGCACAAAGATTTAGTTACATGGCAGACGATTCGAACATGTACATATACAGAGTACTAGCTATATGGCAGATGAGTCCAACATGTCCGTATACTGAGAGTAGTCTACATTGCAGATGAGACCAACATGTGTATATTTGGAGGGCTAGGTACAAGTGAGATGAGTCCAGCATGTTCATACACTGAGAGGTGGCTACACGGCAGATCATTCCAACATAGCCATGCACAGAGAACTGGCAACATGGCAGACGGGTCCAAAATGTCCATATACAGAGGTAGCTACATGGCAGAGTAGTGCAACATATCCATATAAAGAGTACTAGCTACATGGCAGATGAGTCCACATGTCCATATACTGTGAGTTTGCTACATGCAGATAAGACCAACATGTGTATATATACAGGACTACATACAAGGCAGATGAATCTAACATATTCATGCATAGAAAGCTGGCTACATGCCTGATGAATCCAACATATCCATATACTGAGAGCTAGCCTCATGGCAGACAAGTCCAATATGTTCATATAGAGAAAGCTACCTA
>NW_006411444.1:1394-2129 GCF_000296735.1 Chrysochloris asiatica
GTGGCATCATTGATGGACTCAAGTGTGGCAGCGGTAGTGAGGTTGGCCCAGGATCGGACATTGTTTCGTTCTGCTATGCATGGGTCGCTATGAGTCAGTTCTGACTCGATGGCACCTCAAAACAACAGCAAAACTACATGGCAGATCAGTCCAACATATCCATGCAAAGAGAGATAGCTACATGACAGACAAGTCCAAAATGTTCATATACCTAGAGCTACCTAAATGGCAGATCAGTCCAACATATCCATGAACAGAGAGCTAGCTACAGGTCAGATAAATTCAAAATGTACATATACAGAGGTAGCTACATGGCAGACTAGTGCAACATGTCCATATAAAAAGTTCTAGCTACATGACAGATGATTCCAACGTGTCCATATACTGAGAGCTAGCTACATGGCAGATGATTTTCAACATGTGTATATTTAGAAGGCTAGCTACAAGGCAGATGAGTTCAACATGTTCATACATAGAGAGCTGGCTACATGGATGATGAGTCTAAAATGTGTATATACAGAGAGCAAGCTACATGGCAGACATGTCCAATATATTCATGTATAGAGAGCTATCTACATGACAGATCCATCCAATGTATCCATGTACAGAGAGCTAGCTACATGACAGACGACTCCATCATGTCCATTATAAAGAGTACTAGCTACATGGCAGATGAGTCCAACATGTCCATATACTGAGAGGTATCTACATTGCAGCCATGTCCAATATGGTCAT
>NW_006411444.1:2884-4241 GCF_000296735.1 Chrysochloris asiatica
TCCAACATGTCCATATAATGAGAGTTAGCTAAAGGGCACATGAGTCCAACATGTGTATATTTAAATGGCCAGCTACAAGGCAGATGAGTCCAACTTGTTCAGAAACAGAGCAGGAGAAAGATGAGGCGTTCTGCTCCTGTAAAGATTTACAGCCTCGGAAACCCTGTACAGGGTCGCTATGGGTCGGAATTGACTCAACGGCACTTAACAACAACAATAACAACAACAACCTACTTGGCAGATCTGTACAACATATCCATGCACAGAGAGCTATCTACATAGCATATGAGTCCAAAATGTCCATATACTGAGAGCTATCTACATGGCAGAGTAGTCCAACATGTCCACATACAGAGTACTAGCTACATGGCAGATAAGTCCAGCATGTCCATATACTGAGAGTAAGCTACATGACAGATGAGTCCAACATGTGAATATTTAGAGGGCTAGCTACAAGTCAGATGAGTACAACATGATCTTACACAGAGAGCTGGCTACATGGTTGATAAGTCCAACTTCTCTATATACTGAGAGCTTGCCACATGGCTGACATGTCCAAAATGTTCATATACAGAGAGCAAGATACATGGCAGAGTAGTGCAATATTTGCATATACAGAGTTCTAGATACATGGTGGATGAGTCCAACGAGTTCGTATACTGAGAGCTAGCTACATGGCAAAGTAGTCCAAGATGTCCATATACAGAGTAATAGCTACATGGCAGATGACTCCAACATGTCCATATACAGAGAGCTAGTTACATGGAAGAGTATTGCAACATTTCCATATACAGAGTTCTAGCTTCATGGCAGATTAGTCCAGCAAGTCCATGTATAGAGAACAAGCTACATAGCAAAGTAGTGCAACATTTCCATATACAGAGTTCTAACTACATGGCAGATGAGTCCAACATGTCCATATACTGTGAGTAATCTTCATGGCAGATGAGTCCAACATGTGTATATTTAGAGGGCTAGCTACAAGACAGATGAGTCCAACATGTTCATACACAGAGAACTGGATACATGGCTGATGAGTCCAACACCTAAATATGCTGTTAGTAAGCTTCATGGCAGACAAGTCCAATATGTTCATATACAAAGATCTATCTACATGACAGTTCAGTCCATCATATCCCTGCACATTGAGCTAGCTACATGTCAGATGAGTCCAAAATGTCCATATAAAGAGGTAGCAAAATGCAGAGTAGTGCAACATGATCATATACAGAGTTCTATCTACATGACAGATGAGTCAAACATGTCCACATACTGAGAGCTAGCCACATGGCAGAGTGGTCCAACATGTCCATATACAGAGTACTAGCTATATGGCAGATAAGTCCAACATGTCCAT
>NW_006411444.1:4391-5011 GCF_000296735.1 Chrysochloris asiatica
CTACATGGCAGAGTAGGCCTACATGTCCATATACAGAGTACTAGCTACATGGCAGATAAGTCCAACATGTTCATACAGAGAGAACTGGCTACTTGACTGATGTGAACCACATCATGTAGAGAGCTAGCTACATGGCAGACAAGGCCAAAATGTTCACATACAGATAGCTACCTACATGGCAGACCAGTCTGATATATCTATGTACAGACAGATAGCTACATGGCAGACAAATCCAACATGTCCATATACAGAGTAATAGCTACATGGCAGATGAGTACAACATGTCCATATACTGAGAGTTAACTACATGACAGATGATTCCAACATGTGTATTTTTAGAGGGCTAGCTATAAGTCAGATGTGTCTTACATGTTCATACAGAGAGAGCTAGCTACATGGCTGATGAGTCCAAAATGTCCACATCCAAAGAGCTAGCTACATGGAAGACAAGTCCAATATATTCATAAACAGAGACTTAACTACATGGCAGATCATTCCAACATATCCAAGTACAGAGAGCTAGCTACATGGCAGACAAGTCCAAAATTTCCATATTCAGAGAGGTAGTTACATGGCAGAATAGTGCAAGATTTCCACATACAGAGTTCTAGCTTCATGAC
>NW_006411444.1:6192-8514 GCF_000296735.1 Chrysochloris asiatica
AAATGTCCATATACAGTTGTAGCAAAATGCAGAGTAATTCAACATGGCCATATACAGAGGTGTGTCTACATGGCAAATGAGTACAACATGTACATATACTGAGAGCTTGCTGCATGGCAGAGTAGTCCAATAAGCCCATACACAAAGTATAGCTACATGTCAGATGAGGCCAACATGTTCATACAGAGAGAGATAGCTACATGGCTGATAAGCCAACATGTGTATATTTAGAGGGCTAACTACAAGACAGATGACTCCAACATGTTCATACACAGAGAACTGGCTACATGGCTGTTGAGTCCAACATGTCCATATACTGCGAGTTAGCTACATGGCAGACAAGTCCAATATGTTAATATACAGAGAGCTAGCTACATGGTAGGTCAGTCCAACATATCCATGCACAGAGAGCTAGCTACAAGTCAGACAAGTCCAAAATGTCCATATACAGAGGTAGCAAAATGCAGATTAGTACAACATGGCCATATACACAATTGTATCTACATGGCAAATGAGTCCAACATGTCCATATTCTGAGAGCTTGCCGCATGGCAGAGTAGTCCAACATGTACATATAGAGAGTACTAGCTACGTGGCAGATGATTCCAAAATTTCCATACACTAAGAGCCAGCTACATGGCAGATGAATCTCACAAGTGTATATTTAGAGGGCTAGTTACAAGGCAGATGAGGCCAACATGTTCACACAGAGAGAGCTAGCTACATGGCTGATGAGTCCAATATGTCCGTATACTGAAAGCTAGCTACATCAAAGACTAGTCCAATATATTCATATACAGAGAGGTTACTACCTGGCAAATAATTCCAACATATCCATGTACAGAAAGCTAGCTACATGGCAGATGAGTCCAATGTGTCCATATACTGAGAGCTAGATACATGGTAGAGTAGACCAACATGTCCATATACAAAGAAATAGCTACATGACAGATGAGACCAACATTTGTGTATTTAGAGGGTTAACCACAAGGCAGATTAGTCCAACGTGTTCGTACACAGAGAAATGACTACATGTTTGATGCGTCCATCATGTCCATATACTGAGAGCTAGCTGCATGATAGACAAGTCCAATATGTTCATATACAGAGAGCTACCAACATGGCAGATGAGTCCAACATATCCATGCACAGAGAGCTAGCTACATGTAAGACGAGTCCAAAATATCCCTAAACAGAGGTAGCTACATGGCAGAGTATTGCAACATGTCCATATACTGAGAGCTAGCTACGTGGTAGGTGAGTCCATAGTGTCCATGCACTGAGAGCTTGGTACATGGCAGAGTAGTCCAAGATGTCCATATACACAGTACTAGCTACATGGCAAATGAGTCCAACATGTCCAAATACAAAGATGAGTCCAACATGTGTATAAATAGAGGTGTAGAAACATGGCAGATGTGTCCAACGTGTTCATATACAGAAAGCTAACTTCATGGCAGAGTAATGCAACACTTCCATATACAAAGTATTAGCTACATAGCAGATGAGTCCAACCTGTCCATACACTGAGAGCTGGGTATATGGCAGGTGAGTCCAACATGTCCATGTACTAAGAATTAGCTACAGCAGATGAGTCCAATATGTGTATATTTAGATTGCTAGGTACAAGGCAGATGATTGCAAAATGTGTATATTTAGAGGGCTAGCTTCATGGTAGATGAGTCCAACACGTTCATACAGATAGAGCTGTCTTCATGGCTGATGAGTCCAACATGTCCATATACAGAGAGCTAGCTACTTGGCAGGCAATTCCAATATGTTCATATACAGAGAGATACCTACTTGGCAGATCAATCCAACATATCCATGTACAGGGAGCTAGCTACATGACAGTTGAGTCCAAAATGTCCATATACAGACCTAGCTACATGACAGAGTAGTGCAAAATGTCCATATACAGACTTTTAGCTACATGGCAGATGAATCCAACGTGTCCATATACTGAGAGCTAGGTTCATGGCAGAGTAGTCCTGCATGTCCAAATACTGAGTACTAGCTACATGGCAGATGTTTACAACGTGTCCATATACTGAGAGCTAGCTACATGGCAGAGTCATCCAACATGTCAATATACAGTGTTCTAGCTGCATGTCAGATGAATCTAATATGTCCATATACTGAGAGCTAGCAAAATGGCAGAGTAGTCCAAGGTCTCCAAATACAGAGTACTAGCTTCATGGTGCACGAGCTGAACAGGAAATTTCAAAGATCAGCTCGAGAAGATAAAGCCAAATACTATAATGAAATGTGCAAAGATTTAGAGTTAGAAAACCAAAAGGGAAGAACACGGTCAGTATTTCT
>NW_006411444.1:9960-10731 GCF_000296735.1 Chrysochloris asiatica
TCCGACTCGATGGCACCTGACTGACAACAAGCTTCATGGCAGATGAGTCCAACCTATCCATGTACTGAGATCTAGATACATGGCAGATGAATCCAACATGTCCATATACTGAGAGTCAGCTATACGGTAGATGTGTCCAACGTATGCATATTTAGAGAGCTAGCTACATGGCAGATGTGTCCAAGATGTCTATATTTAGAGGCCTAGTTTCAAGGCAGATGAGTCCAATATGTTCATACAGAGAGAGCTAGCTACATGGCTGATAAGTCCAACTTGTCCATATAATGAAAACTAGCTACATTGCAGACAAGTCCAATATGTTCCTATACAGAGAGCCACCTACATGTCACATCAGTCCAAAATATCCATGCACAGAGAACTAGCTACATGGCAGACAAGTCCAAAATGTACATATACAGAGTAGCTACATGACAGAGTAGTGCAACATGTCTATATAGAAAGTTTTAGCTACACGGCAGATGATTCCACCTTGTCCATATACTGAGAGCTAGCTACATGGCAGAGTTGTACAACATTTCCATATACAGAGTTCTAGCTACATCGCAGATGAGTCCAACATTTCAATATACTGACAGCTAGCTAAATGGCAGAGTAGTCCAACATGTCCATATACAGAGTTCTAGCTACACAGCAGATGAGTCCAACCTGTCCACATACTGAGAGCTAGCTACATGGCAGATGAGTCCAACATGTGTATATTTAGAGGGATAGCTAAAAGGCAGATGAGTCCACCATGTTCACACAGAGATA
>NW_006411445.1:0-534 GCF_000296735.1 Chrysochloris asiatica
CAAGGTCAGTGGTTGAAACCCACCAGCCACTCCTTGGAAACCCTGTGTGTGGTCACTATGAGTTGAAACTGACAGCGGTTAACAACAACATGTTCAAAGAAAGCAAAGAATACATAGAAAACAAATTAGTGGAGATCAGGAAAGAGAATAAGAAATTCAAATAGGAGATTTAAAACATTAACAAAAGAGAGAAATACTGGATTCAAAGAATAAAGTATTTGAATTAGGAAATGTTAGAAAACATAAAAAACAAGGCTGCTGTTTATCACCACTCCTATTCAATATTTTTTGGGAAGTTTTAGCCAGAGCTATAAGGCAAGATAGGGAAATTAAAGGCATGCAAATTGGGAAAGAAGAAAAACTCTATTTTCAGATGATATGACCCTATACATAGAATAACCAAAAAAACTACTAGAACTCATTGGAATATTCAGGAAAGTGGCATAAGATCAACATACAAAATCATTCATATTCCTCTATACTAATATTGACAGCACTGAAAAGGAAATTAGGAAAGCATTACCATTTACAATA
>NW_006411445.1:1964-4547 GCF_000296735.1 Chrysochloris asiatica
GACATTATGCTGAGTGAAATTATTCAGTCACAAAAGGACAACTATTACATAAGATGATTATTGTAAAAGCTTAAGAAAAGATACCCATACTAAAAAAAAAGAAAAAACAAATTGTTTGTTACCAGGGGTTGGAGGGAGTAGATGGTGGAGCATCTTAGAAAATAGTTACATCATACCTCGGGTGTTGCAGAGGGCAATATACAAGGAAATGGAAGGCAATACACAGGGACGGGGAGGGGTGGGATAACAAGGTAGATAGGGAAACATTTAGCTAGGTTTATATGGGCTCCATGGGACAGAGGTAAATATTGATGTATGCTCAACCTTTTAACAACAGGTCTCTGGGATATAGGGTTCGAAGCATAGCCTGAATAGGTAAAAGAGAGGAAATAATGTTAAGATGCTTGTTCCCTTGTCTACTATTGTAAAATAGACACTTGATTGGGATAGAAAGGAATATCGAGAAACATGGTTATAGAAAGCCTGTAAGCCTGGAATACCTAAAAGGGGTTCTAGGACTTGCCCAGTGAAATAGGCTTCTTGCAGAGCCTTTGTAGTATGTAGGACCTTAGGTGGAATCCTAAGCCCAATCCAGTACCTTCTAAGGTAGGACATTCCCACATGAAAAGACCAGCCCAGAATGGCTGGAGGAATAGAAGATAATTCTTGAAAGAAAGACAAGCAGGAAAAACAAAAACAGAAATGGTAGTCTTTTTGCCTATTACAAGAACAAGCAAGCTGTTTGCCAGGGAGCCATCAAGGCAAGTCATGAAGTCCCTTCAGGAGACCCCCGCCCCCAATACTAAAACTCAAAGGGAACACACGAGCAGGCATGTAAGCTCTCTGGTGACTGTGTTGATCTAAATGTGAGTGAAAGTGGGGGAAAGTCAGAAATGAAGATATAGACTGAGTTCAAAAATGTTCCTAGACTCCTGTCGACCTTTAGATGAGAGACAGTAAAGGAAGAGCCACTTAGTCCTAAGTTTGAGGATACTGGGGAACTCCTGAGCCCATCTACAATGACCTAGCCACAAAGGGCTAGAGTTGAGAGTGAAGCATCCAGCTGGTATGAAGTGGGGGGAGATGCCCAAGAATGCCCAGATTTGCAGATAGTACCCATTTGACCTAGCTTTGATGGCTTCATGATCAGAACTTGACTAGAGGAAAATAAAGAAATTTGACTAAGGAAGCAAATGTAAATTGCTGCAGTTTGATGAACTTGACCTATACTTATGGATGTAGTAGTTCAAAACCGAGTTCAAAACCAACTGAGAGGGAAGGAGTCTTCACATCAAGGATGAAACCTATCCCTTCTGTACACAGGGTTGATAGGGACGGGCAACTTAGACATTGATTACCTAAAATAAGGGGGCTCTAAAGGCACGCAGTGGCTGGCTTACAAATTTTCAAAAGAAAGTTTAGTTTCAGATTGTGTGGGGGAAGGTAGAATCCCCTCTGAATAGCTTTCATCTTGTCTAGATGGGTCTGGTGAAAGCAAATGGGGATAGGATTCATTTGATTCAATAGTAATTGTTATCATGACTAATTGCGATCATCACAATTGTAAAAGTAGAAGTTATGTATCAAAAAGGGGAGAGCAGTTAATTTTACATTCCAGGAACAGAAACCCCTAGGACCATCAAAATTGAATAGTATGAGCAGAACGTGGGACCCTATCCAGAAGCAGTGACATATATGGAGGTAGAGGTGATGGCATGGAGAGATAGAGCAGCTGAGGACTCCAGACACGTGGAAAGAGCAAGACTGTGTGCTGGCAGCCAGGAGGTAGGCTTTCAGAATGCACCCTTTGGTTGTTTAAATTATTATATATTCCTGAGTGTTTTTATACACATCAAAACAAACAAACAAACAAAACAAAACAGAGGAAATAGATGCATATACTGCTAACTGATGATGCATGGTAGGGATTGTAATTATTGCAATGAAGCAAAATACTATAGATTGAATGCAAAATCGATATTCTCCCACGTAAAATGTCACTCAATTCACAATAAAAACCTTTTTGAAAAGTGGAAGAATTTAGCATGCTCATGGATAGAAAGACATAACATTGTGAAAATGTCAATACTATCCAAAGCAATCTACAGATCTAACGCAATTCTAATCCAGATTCCAACAACATTCTTTAAAGATACAGGGAAAAATTATCACAAATTTTATATGGAAAGGGAAGAGACTTTGGAGAAGCAAAGCACTGTTTAAAAAGAATAACAAAGTTGGAGGCCTCTCACTCCCTGATCTCAAAATGTACTACATAGCCACAGTGGTTAAAACAGCCTGGTACTGGTACAATGAGAAGTATATAAATCAGTGGAGCAAAATTGAGAACCCAGAAGTAAATTCATCCACATACAATCAGTGGATCTTTGACAAAAAACCAAAACTCATTAAATGGGGAAGAGATAGTTGCTTTAACAAATGGTGCTAGCAAAACTGGAAATATATTTGCAAAAGAATTAAACAATGACCAGAGCTCCACTAGAGGAAGATAAAGAAGTTTGATAAAGGAATCAAGTGTAAAATGCTACAATTTGAAGAACTTGCCTAACATTTATGCAACCA
>NW_006411445.1:4787-10891 GCF_000296735.1 Chrysochloris asiatica
TCATCATGACTAATTGCGATTGTCACAACTATAAAGGTAGAAGTTTTGTAACATAAAGGGTGGAGTAGTTAATCTTGCATCCCAGGAACAAAGGACCTAGGACCATCAAGAGAAAAGATCAGGAGCAGAACATGTGACCCTAACCAGAGAAGCAACAACACCAGACATGGAGGCAGAGGTGATGGCATGGAGAGGACTCTAGACTCATGAAAAGAGAAAGACTGTGCTGGTGCCCAGGAGGCTAGTTTGCAGAATGCACCCTTTGGTTGTTTAAATGATTATATATTAGTGAGTGTTTTTGTGTACAACAGCAAACAAACAAGCAAAACAAAAATATTATGAAGAATTGTACTGCAAGAAATTCTAAAAGCTAGAAGAAATGAACAGATTTCTAGAAGCACTACTTAAACTGACATAGAATGAGGGTGAAAAATTGAACATAACCATAACAAAAGAAGAAGCTGAACAGGTCATAAAAACAGCTCCCAAAAGGAAAAAAAAAAAATCATGGCCTAGAAGACATCACTGGAGAATTCTATCAAACATTCAGAGAAGAGCTGACACGAACTCTACTCTTAAATTATTCCAAAATAAAGAAAAGGAAGGTGCAAAAATGTCACCAACCATCTTTCCCACAGCACTCTACTTCTCAGCTGAATTTGCTAACTCATTGCAATAGCCACACAAAACTCAGACACCATACTTATAGTTATGGGGTTTATTACAGAAATTAACAGTTTACAGCGCAGGACCAGAAATGTTCAGGATGCAATTATTTGCACTTGCCCCTTGGTCTCTGCTCTGGCAGTGTACAAAACTCTTTTTTACCACTGCTGATAAATGTCCTAAGTATACTCTGCTCGGCCATAAGCCTAAACCTGAAAGCACTCAGCTGTAGCTCCATGGATCAGCAAATCTAGTTCCACAATTAAGTGCTTAGTGGTACCCCACTCCACAAATAAGCTCCCTGACCCAAACCACTCAGCTTTACTTGCTCCATGGGTTGGGATTCCCATCACTCTGGTGTTCTTATTCTTGGTTCTGCTGCTGCTGCTCCTTTACTACTACTCCAGTGTCACAGCTTTCTGTCTCTTGATCAAGGAGGTTTAATGCACAAGGATCTTGGGATTCATAGTACATGCTCCATTCCTGGCCCTTCCTGCTTTTGAGATGGCTCATTTTATACCCACATTAGAGTTCCATGGTTTCACAATTAATTCTGTTAAAAAATCACTCACAACTGAATCACATAATCCTAGCAGCATCTTCTCTCACCTTCTTTTATTAAGACCCACCAGGAAAAAATTGTTTAGTGGGAGCATATATAGACTATGGTTAGAAGACACATTAAAGAATTCACTGTTGTTGTTGTTGTTATGTGCTGTGGAGTCGGTTATGACTCATAGCGACCCTGTACAGGGTTTCTGAGGCAGTAAATCTTCACGGGAGCAGAAAGCCTCATCTTTCTCCCGCGGAACAGCTGGTAGTTTTGAACTGCTGACCTAGCGGTTCACAGCCTGATTCGTAACCACTACACTACGAGAGCTCAGTCACAAAAGGACAAATCTTGTATGAGACCACTACTATGAAAAGACAAGAAAATGTTTTCACACAAAAATAAACATTTTATGGTAATTATCAGGGGTAAGAGGGAAGGGATGATAAACCACTAACTAGAGGATTTGTTATTGTTTTTAAGTGCCAGCGAGTCAGTTTTGACTCGTAGCGACCCTGTTTAGCATTTCCAGGGAGCAGCTGGTGGATTTGAACAGTTGAATTGCAGTAGTTCAAACAAACCTTCCAGTCCAGTACATTATCTTGCAGCACCACACCAGGACTCCAACTAGAGGGTAGACATTGAGATATGGAGAAGGCAATGTACAATGGAGGAGTACAAGGGTTAAAGTCAACAAAGATAAACATCATTATATACAGAATCCTCCAATAACAATAGTAACAATAATATACAAGACACCAAAACTGAACAGGTGTGGGAAGAAGAATGTTACTATATCCGCAAATATATATATAGGTTTGGTAGAAGATATTTCTGCCAATGTATTTACATATGCTGTAAATATATTCATGAATATAGTAGAATATACAGAGGACAAAGTTATGAACATTTCTTAGCCATAACTAAATACCTCGGGACAGTCAGTTGCTAGCCCAAGGGGTTCAATAACATAGTCTTGGCACAAAATGTTTAACAAAGAAAATATTCTGTATCTTATTTTGGTTATTAGTAACTGGGATCTTTAAACATGAGAGTATTTATCTTTGGTGCAACGAATGGTCTTTCCTGTCTAGAACCAAGAACAGTGAAGAAAATCAATGAATCATGGATACAATTAGTCCAAAGGAATAATGGACCACATAAACTTCAGCCTCCATGCCTCTGAGCCTAAAAGAACTAGATGATGCCCAACTAGTACTACCAATTGCTTTGAAATGTATCACATTAGAAGATCCTGATTAGAGTGGGTGAAAAATGTGGATGAAAAATTCAAAATAATTTTTTAAAGTCCAGGATAGAGGCTGGTGGAACCCCCAAGACTATGGTACTTAGTCACCCTTCAAGCCTGGAACTTGAACTCACCCCCATGGCTCAATTTTTAACTAAACAGTAGATAGGCCTATGGGTAATCAATAGCACTAGCGTGGTACGGACTCCTTAGAACAATCAATATCAAAAGGGCAGCATTTGCCCAAGGGAAAAGTTGAGAAGGCAGAAGGGTTAGGAAAAAGGAAACACAGGAAGGATGTGGGATGAGTGATGTTACATTGTTGTTGTTGTTATGTGCCATGGAGTCGGTTCTGACTCAAAGCGGCCCTACAGGTTTCCGAGACTGTAAATCTTTACGGGAGCAGAAAGCCTCATCTTTCTTCCGCGGAACCGCTGGTAGTTTCGAACTGCTGACCTTGCGGCTCGCAGCCCGACTCGTAACCACTACGCTACCAGAGCTCCTTAGGGAATTGCAATCAATGACATGAAACAAAATGTGTATGAATTATTGAATGGAAAACTGGTTTGCTCTATAAGTCAGCCAATTTATAACAAGAAGTAAATATATATATATATATATATACATTTAAAGGGAAAAGAGGAAAAAATTATTGATAATATAGGTTATTTGAATATGCAAGTTCTTAGAATCACCTCAATGATAAGGGAAATAAATATAGACATTGTGCCTGCCTGTTTTCACAATGAAAAGTCTCAGGTTTTTATCAAAACTCATAAAAGAAAGTGGTAGGACCTAGAATCATTGTTCTAATGAAGAGGAGACTTAAGACAGTTCTTCTTTCTATCTTGAATTGCAGTGGAATTCCATTATTTCTAGCTTCTATTTACTGGCTTTATCAGGCCCCTTCTCATTAAAGGTACCACACATAGCAAAATTCTTGAAACCAACCCAATTAACTGATAACACAAGGATCTGACCTATTCCTCAAGACCTTTCCACAATATAGGAAAAGCATGGAGAATGGTAACCAGTGTGTTTACATTCACCAAACAACAACAAAAATAGATATACATTGGTTAAACAAAGATCTTTAGGTTAGACAAAAAGGAACTTTCCATGAGGACTTTAGCTAACTGCAAGAAAGGTTTATCCAAAGAAACAGACAATCTCTATCTTCAAATGCTTTTGATATTAGAACAGCCATTTACTTTATTGGAAAAATTTAATATACCTCAGTAAAATCATAATTTTAAAAATGTTTTATTGTAAATTATATGATAGTTTACATGGGAGAACATTAGTTTTACATTCATTCTATCGTATATTGTTTCATTGTCATGGTAACAATCCCCTCCATGCATCATCAACCAACCAAAGGGTATACCCTGCAAGCCTTCCCCCTACTTTCCCCCACCCCCGAGTTTTCAGCACACAGTCGCTCTCCCTCTCTGGATCTAAAGTCCCCAGCTGCTTCATCGCTCTACGTCATCGTCTCTACCTCCATCTCGGGCATCACTGCTTCTCTGGGTAGGGTCCCGCTTTTGGCTCTTCTTAAAATCATAATATTTTAATGGCCCTTCCACTGGCTGTCCTTAGGATTAAAAACATTTCTTAACATGGCTTACATGGACCATTAGGATCTCTACTCTCCCTCACCCTCACCTCCTATTTCCTTTCATCTATTAAAATTTACATTTAAATAGCCACACATGGCTACTAGAGACTACCATATTGAAAAGTGTAGCCCTAGTGCCATTCCAGCCAGTGATAGGGAAGAAAAGGTAGAATCCTGGTGTCTAGGATCTCCTCTCAAGCTAGTGAGGCCAAAGTTGTACCTGTGACTTCCACTTACATTCTATTGGTGAGTGGTTTGTCTTATGTCAACCACCTAGGTACAAGGGATGCTGTGGAATGTAGTCTAGTTTTATGCCTAGGAAGAAAGAGAGGAAAAGATTTTGGCATGCAGGCAGTTTTCATTATATTAGCTAATAAGTATATAATAAAATGGTGATAAGTGCCAAGATGTAGATAAAAAGGCTCTAGTTAGAATAAGAAGCAATAGAGTGGGATTTACATAAAGAGGATGATCAGGGATGACCACTCTGATGAAGGTAAGTTAAAACTGTAATCTGAAGGATAAAGTAGAGCTAGCTTGCGATGAGCAAGGCCAACCAGTTGTTCAGGAAAATGGACCCACTGGTACAGAATGGCATCCCATACTTCCCCTATCATTTGTTGTTAGGTGCTATCGAGAATAGAACGAAACTCTGCTCAGTTCTGTGTTGAGATACTTGAGCCCATTATAGTTGCTATGTGAGTCCATCTCGTTGAGAGTCTACATTTTTCTCCCTGCATGGAATTTTTCTCCAAGGACCAATCCCTCCTGATAAGATGTTAAAGTATGTGAAACGAAATCTCACCATCCTAGCTTCTGAGGAGCATTCTGGCTATACTTCTTCTAAGATAGATTTGTTCATTCTTCTTGCTGTTCATGGTATATTTAATATTCTTCCCTTATCCTGGTGGTGGTGGTTATGTGCCGTGGAGTCGGTTCCAACTCATAGCGACCATGTGTAGGGTTTCCAAGGCTGCAAATCTTTATAAGAGCAGAAAGCTTCATCTTTTTCCTGCAGGACAGCTGGTAGTTTTGAACTGCTGACCTTGAGATTAGCAGCCCGACTTGTAACCACTATGCTACCAGAGCTCCTTTCCCTTAACATGTTGTTGTTGAGTGCCATCGAGTCAGTTCTGACCCATAGCAACCCTATATAGGAGTGACTGGTGAGCTTGAACTGGCGACCTTCTCATTCAAACGACTTTGCATTCCGGGACATTTACCCACAGCGCCACAGTTAACATAGTTCATTGTAAATGATGTTTTATCTGAACTCTTAAAAGACTGTAAACTCCATGGAGAGTAACTGCAATCTCAGTCTTGTTTATCCCTGTTTCTTTACTACCTAACACAGTCCTTAGCACAACCAACCAAAAGAACAAGTCAATTGATAATGAGTCAGTTTTGTTGGCACAAATCAATATTTAAAAGTAGTTTTGCTAAAAACAAACAAGCAAACAAAAAAACTAGTTTTGGAGAACAACACAGAATAGAGGACCAAGAAGGCTCTGGGAAAGGTCCCAGAACTCTGAACCACATATAAAGGAATATTTAGAAGGTTGGAAGATGTACAGCTGGGGAGTTTGTGGCAGAAGCAAGAAATCCATTGCTTCCTGGTTTGGGATGCTCAGCTGCTCCAGGAGCCGCCATTTTGTGTGAAGCCAAGCAGGGAAAGGATCAGAGCAGCTACGGACGCCTGAGAGAGCCGCAGAGATAGAGGTGTGGACATTTTTTTTTTTTCTTTTCTTTCATTTTTTTTTTGTTATCTTTTCATTGGTCACTAGCTGTCTGCGTACCTCCATTCTGGTAACTATAGGGATGCCTGAGCTAGTGGATACTCCAGCCCCATCCTTGGTGGGTTCTACTACGCATGTGCATAGATCTCCTCGTAATTTAAAGAGACAGTATCACTTAAAGCAAACAGTCGACAGATACTCAGCCCAAGAGCAGACCTTGAACTTTTCTTGTTTGCTTTTTGTTCCTGTGTTTTTTAACACAGGAAAGAGAAGGAGAGGGCTGTA
>NW_006411446.1:0-3618 GCF_000296735.1 Chrysochloris asiatica
CAAAATGACAAACACAAAGAAAAAGAGACAGGGCACCCACTATATGTTCTCCAGTTCTTTCAGAAAACATTGGGTTGTTCCTTTGGCCACATACATGCAAATCTACAAGAAAGGCTATATTGTGGACATCAACAGAATGGGCACAGTTCAAAAAGGCTTGCCCCACAAATGTTACCATGGCAAAACCAGAGTTGTCTACACTATGACCCAGCATGTTGTCCACACTGTTGTGAACCATCAAGTCAAGGGAAAAATTCTTACCAAGAAAATTAATGTGGACATTGTGCATATTAACACTCTAAGAGTCCAGGCAGCTTCCTGAAGGAAAATGATCAGAAAAAGAAAGAAGCCAAAGAGAAAGGGATCTGGGTTCAGCTAAAGCACCAGGCTGCTTCCCCCAGAGAGATGCACTTTGTGAGAACCAATGGAAAGGAGCCTGAGTTGCTAAAAATGATTCCCTATTGAAGGACTTTGCACCTGATCAACAGAATGGCATTGCAACTACCCCATATGACACTGAATGGGCCAGCTTGAAGCTTCCGATCTCCCAGGAAGCCTGGGTCTTTGTTACACCTGGAGACCCCCTTCCCCCCCCCCCCCACCGGAAATTCCAGGTTTCAGGAAAATCTCTATACCCCTGCCCATTGTAAACTCCCCAGAACTATACCCAGACCACAAGGACTATAAATACCCCAGTCTGTAAGGGAACAGAGGACTCTTGGTCTCCTTTGGTGACGTAAGAGTACTCCCTCCCAGGTTTACTCTCAATAAACCTGCCTGCTGTTGAAGCCAAGAATCTTTCTTTCTTTTTCTTACACCTATGAATTTATGGCATAACAGGAGTGAAATTAAGATGTCTGAAAAAAGGAGTAGTACTGTAAACCAGCTAGTTATGCATACTTTTCTTTTGTGATTCTAAAACAAACTTCAAGGAGAGAATAAAAAGACCTTTGATGTTGTTATAAAGGAAGCGATCCATTAAAGATGAGGACGTGAGTTAGATCATTTACTAATGTAAATTTTATTTCAGTATATTCAACATGTATTAATCATAAAGTGTCCTGCCTGGCACAGTGGGTTGTGATTGGCTCTTAACCTAATGGCTGGCAGTTTAAACTTAGCCAGTGGTGCTATGGATAAAAGGTCTGCCATCCAGCTGTGCTGTGGATAAAAGGTCCAATAATCTACTTTTGTAAAGATTATATCCAAGAAACACTATGGAGAAGTTCTACTCTGTAACACATGGGAAAATCATGATGATAATGGGCTTGCTTTTTGATTGATTTATTTGATTATAATCATTTAACAGACAGGGGGTAGTCCCTGTGTTTATAATGTCTGATTCAAGCACAACCCATAGCATTGAAGCAATGAAGACAATCTATTAAAAATTTCAAGTACATACAATGGTTCTTAATAGTAATACCTGCTACATTGTAATGCAAATCAAAGCATTATTGTTATCACTATTACTGTGATAATATGTTACTGTTATTTTGTTAAATATGCTTTTTTAATGTTTTATTGTGAATTATGTGATAGTTTACATGGGAGAACATTAGCTTTACATTCATCCTATCATATATCATTCATTTCCATGGTTACAATCCCCTCCATGCATCATCAAACAACTAAAGAATATATCCGACAAGCCTGTCCCTCTATCTTCAGCACACAGCCCCTCTCCCTCTCTGCATCTAGAGTCCCCAGCTGCTCCATCTCTGTACGTCATCACCTCTGCCTCCATATCTGGTGTCACTGTTTTTCTGGGTAGGGTCCCCCACTCTGCTCTTCTCTCTTGATGGTCCCACGGACCTCCGTTCCTGGACTGCAAAGTCAATCACTCCCCTCCTTTTGCTACCTACCTTTACATTTCCAACCCTCACAGTCAGTCCTGATAGGAATTATTCACTACTGTACCACAAGAATCCTATCCCCATCAGCTCCACCCAGACAGATTAAATACTACTCATTGGAGATTCTACCTTCCTCTGTACCCTCTGGATCTAGACTCCCTCTTGAAAGCTTGTAAGTCCGTCACTTCTTTCCTTTGAGGCGCCCCCCTCCCTCATTTTGGGTAGCCAATGTCCAAGTTCCCCATCCCTGTCTACTCTGTGTATTAAGGGGGTGAGAATGAGCCTCGCTGTAAAGATCTGTTCCCTCTTTTGAGCTACTGCATCCATAGGTGTAGGTCAAGTTCATCAAATTGTATCAGCTTACTCTTTTTTTTCCATCTTCTTTCTTCTTCCAGTTGAACTCTGATCATCCAGCCCTTGAAGCCAGGTCAAGTGGATATTACCTGCAAGTATGGGTGTTCTTGTGCATATGCCCTCACTTCTTGTCAGCTGGATGCTTCACTTTCCACTCTAGTCCTCTGTAGCTATGTCACTGACTCTGGGCCAAGGAGTTCCCAGGTCTTGTCATACTGCTGGCCAACAGGTCTCCACCTGGGTTCACAGGAGTCTATTGAATGTGGTAAGACTTAGCTCACAACTTCATTGTTGTTTGTCCTTCACTTCCCCTTATCAATGACCAGCATAGTCACCAGTCATAGCACATGTCTGATTGTATACTCTTCTTGAGTCTTAGTCTTGGAAAGGTGTTTTCCCTAAGGAGACCCGACTACTTGCCTTGATGTCTCCTGTGTGAGCAACTTGCTTGTTCTTGTAGTAGTCAGTTGGACTGCCATTATTTTATATTTTTCCTGTAGGTCTTTCTTTTAAGAAGTATCTTCTGTTCTTCTAGCCGCTCCAGGCTGGTCTGCTTGGCCTTTCAAGTGGAAATTTCCCACATCAGAAGATTCTAGATGGGGTTCAGGATTCCAACTATGGACTTATGCAATGCAGAGGCTCCACAGGAAGCCTCCTTCACTGGGCAAGTTGTTCCCCCATTTTAGGTATTCCAATCAGTTATAGGCAGAAGATGGAATTACAAGCTTTCTATGGTGATATTTCTGGCTATTCCTAGCTCTCACCCTGACATATCTATTTTATAATGGTATGCAAGGGAAACCAAGATTCAAAAGACAGCTAAGCATCTTAACATTATTTCCCACTTTTACCCCTTCAAACAATACCTCAATTCTTGTATCACAGAGCCCTGTTGTTTTAAGGTTGTGCATACATTATTATTTACTTCTGTCCCACTTAGCCCTTGCAAACCTTCCTAACTCTTCTCCCATCCTCATTGTTCTTCCATTTCTCTCCCCTTTCTTATGTATTGCCCCCCTCCCCAGCACCCAAACTATCCTGTGTCTATTCCCTAACCTGTGCTCCACCTTCCCCTCCCTCCCTTCAACCCACCTCCCATATACCGATAACCAGCGAGATATCCCTCCCCCACTTTTTAATGTGGTTCTTTATCTTAGTCTTCTATAGTAGTGGTTCTATGCAGTATTTCTCCTTTTGTAACTGGCTAATTTCACTCAACGTGATGTCCTCAAGGTTCATCCATGTTATGTGGTGGCTTATAGCTTCCTTGTTATTCTTCAAAGTAGCATAATATTCCATTGTGTGTATGTACCACAGTTTGTTTATCCATTCTTCAGTTGATGGTCACTTAGGCTCTCTCCATCTTTTTGCTATTGTAAATAGTGCTGCTATGAACATTGGTGTGCAT
>NW_006411446.1:5308-8494 GCF_000296735.1 Chrysochloris asiatica
TAGGTCTCTTTTGATTTCTTTTAGTAGTGTTTTGTAGTATTCTTTGTATAGGTCTTTTTTTTTTCCTCTGGTTATATTTATTCCTAGATATTTCATCCTTTGGGTGGTTATTGTAAATGACATTGCTTTCCTAATGTGATTTTAGCACTTTCATTACTGGTATAGAGGAATCCAACTAATTTCTGTATGTTGATATTATATCCTGCCACTTTGCTGAATCTTCCAATGAGGTCTAGTAGCTTTTCTTACTGAGTCTTTGGGGTTTTCTATGTGTAGGATCACATAGCATGCAAATAGAGAGAGTTTTACTTCCTGTTTGCCAATTTGGATACCTTTAATTTCCCTGTCTTGCCGTATAGCTCTTGCTAAGACTTCCAGCACCATATTGAATAGGAGTTGTGACAAAGGGCATGCTTGTCTGGTTCCTGTTTGCAGAGAGAAAGCTTTCAGTTTCTCTCCATTGAGAGTAAAGTAGGCTGTTGGTTTTGTATATGCTCTTCATTATGTTGAGTTTGTTGTTCTTGTTGTTAAGTGCCGTCGAGTCAGTTCCAACCCATAGCAACCCTGAACAGGGTTTCTGAGACTATAAATCTTTACGGGCGCAGAAAACCTCATCTTTCTCCCATGGAGCAACTGGTAGTTTTGAACTGCTGACCTTGTGGTTCACAGCCCTATTCATAACCACTACGCTACCAGAGCTCTTTATTATGTTGAGGTATTTCCCTTCATTTCCTACTTTGTTGAGGGTTTTTATCAGGAATGGATGTTGGATTTTGCCAAATGCCTTTTCTGCATCAAATGACAGGATGGTGTGGTTTTTTAAAGTTTTTTCTTATTTATATGGTGGATTACGTTGATCATTTTTTTAATATTGAACCATCCTTGCATCCCTGATACAAATCCCACTTGTCATGATGTCTTACCTTTTTGATGTGCTGCTGGATTCTATTGGCTAGGATTTTGTTGAGAATTTTTGCATCTATGTTCATGAGGGGTATTGGTCTATAATTTTCTTTCTTAGTGGCATCCTTCCTTGATTTGGGGATGAGGGTTATGTTTGCTTCATAAAATGTAATAGAAAGTAATGCTCTGGATTGCAGTGTCAGGTTAAACCAAAAGGTCGGCTTTTCAAGCTCACCAGTTGTTCCTTGGAAACCATTTGCAGGGTCACTGTGGGTCAGAACTGACTCGACGGCACTTAACAACAACAACAATCTGTAGATTTAGTTCTGGGAGGTGCTGCCACTTATGTCAGTCTCTGGTTGTTGTCTGTTCTTGTTGGTTCTCAGTCCACAAAACTCCCATTATGATGTTTTTTAGTGTAGGGTTGGCTTTGGAAAAATCCCTTAGCTTCTGTTTATCCTGGAATGTTTTCATTACATCATCATATTTGATTGATAGCTTTGCTGGGTAAAGGATTCTTGGTTGACAGGTTTTGTTTCTTTTACCCCATGGTATTTTATGTTTCCCCATTGCCTTCTTGCCTGCATGTTTTCTGCTGAGAGATCTGAGCTTAATCTGACTTACTTGCCTTTATATATAATGCTTCTCTTTTCTGTAGCTGCTTTCAGGATTGTCTCCTTATCTTTGATTTTGGAGAACTTGATTATGATATGTCTTGGTGATTTTCTTTTGTGGTCTATTCTTCCTGGGGTTCGTTGAGCTTCTTGAATGCTTATCTTTTCACTTTTCAGGATGTTACAGAGATTTTCTTCCAGCAGTTCTTCAACAATTTCCTCTGTCGACTTGTGTGATTCTTCCTGTTCCGGAATGCCGATAATTCTTAAGTTATTCCTCTTCATGTTGTCCGACATGAATCTTAGACCTTCTTTGGATTTTTTTTTTAATCCTTTTTTCTGCTTGCTCTTCTATTTTAGTGATATTGAGAGATGTGTCTTCCTGCTCACTAGTTCTGCTTTCCATCTCTTCAGTTCTGCCCCTTTGCCCTTTCAGGGTATTGTCTATTTCTGATATTCTATTACTAATCATTTGACCTCTTTCCATAGGTTTTGAATTGTTTTCAATGCTGTATCTATCTTATTTGACTATTCTTGCAGCACTTTCCTGACTTCTTTCTTTTTTTCTCAACTCCATTGTAAAATGTTTTGATACATTTTATAATCATTTTTCTGAATTCTGTCTCAAGCATTTCTAAGGTCTGCCCTCCTTCCAGCATGGAATCCAGGTATAACTCTAGGTCATTTGTCTCAAACATTTTATCTTATTTCTGGACATGTGTTGATATGGTCACGGGTTTTTGCTTCTTGGACATTATTTAGTGTTTATCTGTAGCCTTAATATTTAATTGAGTGGGTGTTTTGGTATTTTTTATGCTTTCTGATTGCCTCCAGGTAGATGTGATAAGGATGTGGGGCTTCTCTTTTCACTCTTCTTATTGCTCAAATCAGAGTAACTTTTGCAGGTGTTGTCTGCCTCCCTAGTGTATGGCAGTCAGTATTGTTTCTTGCCTGGATTATGGGGTTTTACAGGGTGTGATTGTAGCTTGACTATATAGTAGCAATTGCTGTCTCTCCCTGGATAATGCAGGGAGATAAAGAGCCCCCAAAGGTAAAAGGGGTAACCAAAACAACAACAACAAAAACAACCAGCATCATCAAAATAGTGAGAAAAAGAACAACAACAAAAAAAATCCAGATTGGATACTATAGTCTGTAATCACAGAAAAGGGAGAGGAGAGAGAGAAGGGGCAAAATTTTTTTAAACAATCTGTAGCCTAATATGAGTATTACTTTAATATCCTCTCAGTTTTTTGCTTCAAGACCACCTGATAAATTTCAAGATGCCACTGTTGGTTGTTATGCTGTACCTCAGAATTTAATTTCAGCCAGTTTTGTTTTTAAACTCTTTTCCTCTCCACACCTCCTGTTGTGCCCTTTTCACTACTAATAAACAGTTCAGGGCCAGCTATGGCCATTTTGTGATTCAGTGGGTTTTAAGTGGTAACTGTCTCTTTAAATGTTGAGTGGATCTGTGGCATGTGTGGTAGAATGACCCTCCAGTGGTGGGGGTGGGGATGTCCACTCACTCAGGCAACCCCTCTAGTCACTACGATGGAGGTCCACAGACAGCTAGAGACCAAAGAACACTCCCACCTCACCCCCCCAAAAAAAATCAGAACCAAACCAAACCAAACCAAATATTGTCCACCTTTGCTCTGAGGTATTA
>NW_006411446.1:8989-10806 GCF_000296735.1 Chrysochloris asiatica
TTGACTAACTGATGTTAGATATGAACCATAACTAATGATTCCAAGTAACATACAAATTTGATTTAAAAAAAGACCTAGGAAAGGAATTCATTTAAAATCCATAGTACTTGTCATATTTAAATTAGCTCCCATAGGCAGATATTTAAGTTAAAATATATATCCCAAGTTATGTTTTAAAAGTTCACCTTTATTTGCTTAAAAGTTAAAATGATTTTTAAACCCACAAAGCATTGAAGTATAACTTTTTCTGTGTTAATTAGTGACTTCATGGCTAAGTTAAAATATATCTAATATTAAAAACACAAAAGAAAAGAAAACAGATTTGCATTGAGCCCAAAATAATTGCATGTAATTTTTTTCTTCACAAAAAATATTACTTGAGGGTAGACTGTCAAAATAAACAAATGAAATATCAATAAAACAATATTCTACAGATAAAAAAAATTCCATGCTACACGATTTCTCTCATGATGCATTAGACAGATGGCGTAGATCATTGTGATTCTTGATGATTGAGAAATAAGATCACCCCCATGGACAACTGTCAGCTAACAAGTATATTTTTAGTGTAAAATTTGATCTAACCTAATATTTCACTTTTATCGTGGAATGTCTGTGCTCAAATAATCCCCATTTTGAGATTTTCTAATGATGCTTGATCCATATCAGAGGCCAGGAATTCCCTGCAATATTTCATTATACTTGTCAATTAGATTTATTCATAAATGAGAATAAATGAGCATGTCAGCATAAGTTATTGTGGTAATTTGTGAAACTGTTAATGAGATATTTTCAGAGCTCATAAAAGGAAAGAGCTATGCCATTAAATTACTGCACGCTAATTTTATTTTGATAAAGTAAGCAAGCCTCAATTTTATCAAAAATGACATTCTGATGCATCAGTGAACTGAAGATGAACAGTTAAATGTTCCAGCAAAAAAGGTCTGATTTTATTTAGAAGTAGTTAAGAATCACAAAGGAATAGAGAATAAGACAAAAAGTGATTATTTTGAATTGATTAGATACACTTTAGACTGCTTAGAAAAATAACATGGATGTTAGGAGACAAATCAATAATAAGAATTGCCTGAAAATTGTAAAAAAGAGATAAATCCAAACATTTCACAATTTAGCAACTATATGGTGTTACTGATTATAGACTCAAATAGCATGTATTTATAGGATGTTGAAGAAATTTACAAATCTTAATTGTGAGTCCACAGGGAAAATCAAATAATCATGGATAAGAAACTCAGGCTCTGTTGTGCTGTAAGTAAACAGTTGAAAAGCACATGAACATAGGAGAAAGAACATAGAGCTGGAGTAGTATTTAACAGTAAGCAGTATAAACACTTATTTTTGAGAGATCAGGTTTAGAGTGCTGATGCTGGCAGATGCTATACAGCATTCTGTCAGCAAGTGGGAAGAACAGGCTATTTGAATAGAAAGTGTCTTCCCCTCAGTGCAGAGGAGGGATCACCTGTGGTTTCCTAGACACTGACATTGGCAGTGTAATGTTTCTGGAGAAATCAGCTCATTAAGTGTGTTTTTCAATCCTTACCATCATGAAATCCAGAAATCCAGAATAACTTTTGTGCTGCCTTTAGGAACACTAACTAGAGACCCAATCATGGAGGTTTGCACACCTCAGGGCAATATTTCTAACCTCTTTATACAAGAGAAGCAGCCCTGGTGGCATTGGATAGGCACTCTACTGCTAACTAAAAGGTCAGCAGTTCAAACTCACCAGTAGCTCCATTTGAGAAAGATGTGGCAATCTGCTTTCATAAAGACTATAGCTTTGGGAATATTATGGG